>NW_022309408.1:0-8832 GCF_002776525.5 Piliocolobus tephrosceles
GTAATCCCAGCTACTTGGGAGGCTGAGGCAGAAGAATTGCTTGAACCCGGGAGGCTGAGGTTGCAGTGAGCCGAGACTGTGCCACTGCACTCCAGCCTGGGCAACAAGATCACAGTTATGTCTCAAAACGAAAAAAAAAGAAAGAAAGAAACGTAGAAGGGTACAGAATTTCTTTATGAGCTTGCTCTTTTCAACCTCAAATAAATAAAGCTGACAAAATCCATGTTGGTAAGGATATGGGGAAAAAAGGCAATTTCCTTTATAGTAGGTAGCAGTATAAATGTATAAATGTGTATAAATTTCCAATATACTTGAAATGCACCACCACGCCCGGCTAATTTTGTATTTTTAGTAGAGACAGGGTTTCTCTTATTGACCATACAGTAAATACATATATGAATTTACTCTAAGGATATAATATTACACATGGGAAGAGATATATGCACTGGAATTACTTGTAATATTGAAAAATTGTAGGCCTGTGCAGTGGTTCACGCCTGTAATCCCAGCACTTTGGGAGGCCGAGGTGGGCAGATCACCTGAGGTTGGGAGTTTGAGACCAACCTGACCAACATGAGAAAACCCCATCTCTACTAAAAATACAAAATTAGCCAAGTGTGGTGGCACATGCCTGTAATCCCAGCTACTGGGGAGGCTGAGGCAGGAGAATCGCTTGAACCCGAGAGGCGCAGGTTGCGGTGAGCCAAGATCGCGTCATTGCACTCCAGCCTGGGCAACAAGAGCAAAACTCCATCTCAAAAAAAGAAAAACTGTAAACAACTCAGAAGTCCATCTCTAAAGTATTGTTAGTTATAGAATGTTTGTTTGCTTTCAAAGCGAACAAATAACATTGTTTTCAACAAGACAAATGTATTTTTCACACAAAATTGCAATCAGGATAGGAGGTACAATGGGTATGTTTCACAAGATCATCCAGATTCTTTCTGTCACTTTACTCCATTTTCCTCCTTTATGTGGTCCATCCTTACCACTACCAAACACATGCTACAGTTGGTAAAAGGGAAAGAAAGTAGAACCTGACCTGGAAGTTTCCTCATAACTTCCACTCACATCACATAATGGCCATGCCTAGCTGAATGAGCCAATGAGAAATGTAGTTTGTACATAAGCAGCATGTCTTCAGCTTGGAGACTATCTAATAACCAAAGGAAGAGGGTAAAAAATGGATTTCTTTTTTTTTTTTTCTTTTTTTTTTTTGAGACGGAGTCTCGCTCTGTCGCCCAGGCTGGAGTGCAGTGGCCGGATCTCAGCTCACTGCAAGCTCCGCCTCCCGGGTTTAAGCCATTCTCCTGCCTCAGCCTCCCAAGTAGCTGGGACTACAGGCGCCCGCCACCTTGCCCGGCTAGTTTTTTGTATTTTTTAGTAGAGACGGGGTTTCACCGTGTTAGCCAGGATGGTCTCGATCTGCTGACCTCGTGATCCACCCGTCTCGGCCTCCCAAAGTGCTGGGATTACAGGCTTGAGCCACCGAAAAAATGGATTTCAAAGACTATTATCCCTTTCCATCAGAGATACTGATTAAAATACACTACATCATTCAGTGAAAAACTGTGCAGCCATTAAAAATAAGAGACAGGCTGGGTTTGGTGGTTCCCATCTGTAATCCCAGCCTTTTAGGAGGCCAAGTCGGGAACATCTTGAGGACGGGAGTTAGAGACCAACCTAGGCAACATTAGAAGACTCTGTCTTTAAAAAAAATTCATGAGGTGTAATGGTGTGCCTATAGTCCCAGCTACTTGGGAGGCTGAGGTGGGAGGATTGCTTGAGCCCAGGAATTTGAGGCTGCAGTGAGCTATGATTGTGCCACTGCATTCCAGTCTGGGTGATAAAGCAAGACCTTAAAAATGTGTATTATTATACATTATATATATAGTTGTTGTTATATAAAGTTGTATTTGACAGTGAGTTAAAACTGCAACTACAAACATAGGATAATTCTATTTTTAAATTGTGTGTGTTGTGAATATATACAGGTATACATGTAGGCACCTGTGTGTATGTGTTTGTATTTGTGTATTAAATATATATATTTGAAAATATAGAGTTGTCTGGGAAAATGTTCCCTAAAGTATAAATGGCAGTTATTTCTGGAGAATTAAATTGAAAGTGATTATCTATTTTATAGTTTTTATTTTATACAAAACAATGAAAAAAAAATTTTTGAGACAGGGTCTTGCTCTGTCACCCAGGCTGGAATGCAGTGGCATGACCATGGCTCACTGCTGCCTTGACCTTCCGGGCTCAAGCAATCCTCCCACCTCAGCCTTCCAGGTAGCTGGGACTACAGGTGCACACTACCACACCTAGCTAATTTTTTTTTTTTTTTAAGAGATAGGGTTTCGCTGTGTTGCCCACGCTAGTCTCAACTCCTGAACTCAAGCGATCACCTCGACTTGGCCTCCCAAAGTGCTGAGATTACAGACATGAGCCACTGCACCCAACCAAACCATTTTTTAAAACAAAAGCATACATGATTTAAAAGAAAATCTCCAGAAATAACTGCTTCAAACTTGCTTTTAAGGTCAGTTTCAAAATTGCTTGAGAATAGGCCAGGTGAGGTGACTAATGCCTGTAATCCCAGCACTTTGGGAGGCCGAGGTGGGTGGAACACTTGAGGTCCAGAGTTGGAGACCAGCCTAGCCAACATGGTGAAACCCCCATCTCTACTAAAAATACAGAAATTAGCCAAGAGTGGGCCGGATCCGGTGCCTCACGCCTGTAATCCCAGCACTTTGGGAGGCTGAGGCGGGTGGATCACGAGGTCAGGAGTTCAAGACCAGCCTGGCCAAGATGGTAAAACCCTGTCTCTACTAAAACTTCAAAAATTAGCCAGGTGCTGTGGCAGGCGCTTGTAATCCCAGCTACTTGGGAGGCTGAGGCAGAAGAATCGCTTGAACCCAGGAGGCGAGGTTGCAGTAAGCCAAGATAGCGCCACTGCACCCCCAGCCTGGGAGACAAGAGCAAAACTCTGTCTCCCCCGGCTCCCCCGCAAAAAAAATTGCGGGAGAGTAAAGGTGAAGCTCACACAATATGGGAGAAAATTTGGTCAAGCTCTGAGATTAATTAATTTTGGGTCACAAAATGATAGGCAAGATGAGAAAAGTGCTCTTATTGAAAGACATTATAAAGTGATGGATTTAATATACTTAAAGACTTAAGAAAACGTAATTGGTTCTGGGTGGTTGGGGGAAGGGAAATGAGGAACACATTAAATAAAATTAGAGGAGACTTTAATTTTTTTATCACATTTTATTTCTTTCACTGGATGATAAGTTCATAAATGTTTGCTATAATTTTGGCTATTTTTTCTTGTCTGAAATAATACATAGTAAAATATGTTTTAACTGGATGACAAATAGAGATAAAGTGAATTCTGTTTGAAAAAAATTACATACTAATGAATTATGACTTTGCTATGGTCTGAATATCTGTCTCTCCCAAATTCATATGTTGAAATTCTAACCCCCAACATGATAGTATTAGAAGGTGAATTACAAATTGTATTGACTTATTTTGCTTATTCTTTGTCATATTTAAATTTATGATAACTGAGAAGACATTAATTTGCAAAGAAAATACATTTTTAACAAGATACATGAAATTTTCAGTGAACTTGGAGTTAACTAGGAAAAATGCATAGTTCTAGCCAAACCTACTACAAGCAAAACTTCAGGATTAGTAGCTGGCATCGAGGCACTTGAAATGTACACCTAGCTTGTGTAACATTTTCCAAGAATACCTCTTATCATAAAAGTTTTGCTTCTAAAGAGTTTTCCATATTTTTAATTGGAGGGGTTTTTTTGTTTGTTTTTGTTTTTTTTTGAGATGTGGTCTCTATCTGTTGCCCAGGCTGGAGTGCAGTGGCATGATCTTGACTCACTGCAACCTCCACCTCCTGAGTTCAAGTGATTCTCCTGCCTCAGCCTTCCACTACAGGCATGCGCCACCACACCTGGCTTAATTTTTCTATTTTTAGTAGAGATGGGGTTTTACCATTTGGGCCAGGCTGGTCTCAAACTCCTGACCTTAGGTAATCTGCCTGCCTTATCCTCCCACAGTGCTGGGATTAAATGGCAGATTCCATATGTGAGGAGGTGTGTACACAAATATATGTAAACAAAATAAAATAACGGTGGTTTGAAACAGTGGTTTGAATATTCACTGAGGGGAAACACATGCAATTCTATGACATAAATTAATGAACTAGAAAATTTATATAAAGAAATTATATAGAATTCAGAATAGAGAGACATAGAAATGTGAAAGATAGATTCAAAAATACTTAGATTGAGATATAACATGTCTAAGCTGAATTCAAGGAGAAAAGAGAGAATGGGACACAAGCAGTATTTGGAGAGATGTTGGTTAAGAATGTAAGCCCCATGAGGGCAGAATTTTTTTCCCCAATATCATATCCCTAAACCTAGACTAAAGCCTGATATATAATAAGTACTTAATAAATATTTATTGAATTATGTTGGGTTCTATTTCCAGTAATATGACAAACTAGACACATAAAACATCCCGCTAAAAACATTCAAAATTGGGTAAAATGTAAAAATAAAATCTTTTTTTTTTTTTTTTGAGATGGAGTCTTGCTCTGTTGCCCAGGCTGGAGTGCAGTGGCCCAATCTTAGCTCACTGCAAGCTCTGCCTCCCAGGTTCACGCCATTCTCCTGCCTCAGCCTCCCAAGTAGCTGGGACTACAGGCGCCCGCCACCACGCCCAGTTAATTTTTTGTATTTTTAGTAGAGACGGGGTTTCACCATGTTAGCCAGGATGGTCTCAATCTCCTGACTTCGTGATCTGCCCGCCTTGGCCTCCTAAAGTGCTGGGATTACAGGTGTGAGCCACCGTGCCCAGCCAAAATTTCCTTAAAATTATTTCTGAGATCCCAAGGAAACTTTTGTCAAATTAGAGGCAGAAGATGAGATAAAGGAGTCTGCAGAAACAAATTTGAGTGAATTTTTAAATAAAATCCGAATCTTCAAAAAACAAAGAAGTTTTATGGTTGAGCTCATCCTTTTTCTACATTTGGGGGCATTTTTTTCCTCTACATGTAAGAGGTATTTTGAAGAACAAGTTTAAACAGCACTAGTTATGGCAAGTACATTACAATCTTTCAAAGGCCACACTATGTCCTCTACTCTCTTCTCCCCCACCCTCCACCCACAACTTTAAAAAAAAAAAAAAAATCCTCCATTGAAATTTCCCCCCTTTTTCATGAAAACATCTGCAGTAACAGAAAAGGGGATAGCTGGAATAATCATGTTTTTATTTGTTTATATTGAAGAATAGGGGTTTTTGTTGTTGTTTTGAGATAGGGTTTTGCTCTGTTGCCCAGGCTGGAGTACTGTGGCACAATCACCATTCACTACAGCCTTGAATTCCCAAGTTCAAGTGATCCTCCCACCTCAGCCTCCCAAATAACTGGGACTACATACAGGAGTGCGCCACCACACCCAGCTTTTTTTAAAAAAATTTGTAGAGAAGGTGTCTCACTATGTTGCCCAGGCTAGTCCTGGACTCCTGGTCTCAAGCGATCCTCCAGCCTCAGCTTCCCAAAGTGCAGGGATTACAGGTATGAGCCACTGCATCTGGTCTAAAAGTCTTGCTGTCTGCTAGAGAAAGTCTTCACTTTTTTCTTCAAGGTTGTTTTAGTTCTTTACCTTTTCTGTTCCTATACACATTTTAGAAGCAGCTTATCCATTTCCTCGTACCTCACCTCCCTCTTCCTACACACACTGCTGAAATCTCTACTGGGATTGTATTGAATCTGAAGAACAACCTCATGAATATTAACAGCTTTTTTTTTTTTTTTTTTTTTTGAGACGGAATCTCGCTGTGTCGCCCAGGCTGGAATGCAGTGGAGCAATCTTGGCTCACTGCAAGCTCCACCTCCCAGGTTCATGCCATTCTCCTGCCTCGGCGCCCCTAGTAGCGGGGACTACAGGCGCCTGCCACCACCCCCGGCTAATTTTTTTTATTTTTTAGTAGAGGCGGGGTTTCACTGTGTTAGCCAGGATGGTCTCGATCTCCTGACCTCGTGATCCACCCGCCTCAGTCTCCCAAAGTGCTGGGATTACAGGAGTGAACCACCGCACCTGGCTAACATCTTTATATAGTGAATCTTCTAAGGATTGAGCCTGGTACATTCTTCTACCTATTTCTTTTAAAATTTCTCTCAATCTTTTATGGTCTTCTGCGTAGACAGTTTTCATTTTTCCTTTCCAATCTTCCTCCCATCTATTTCATCTTCTTGGCTTACTGCACTAAGATGTTTCATCCAGTAAAATGTTGAATACATGCAGGAATAGTGGATATCTTATTTTGTTCCCAATCTCAAGGGGAAAGTGTTCAATATTACATGATTGTGTATCCTTTTCATATATGGCTGGACTTAAATCTTCTAATATTTTGTGTAAGATTTTTACATATATATGTGAGGTTACCATGCAATTTTCCCTTTCTTGTGATATCTTTGTGACCTCCTGCTATCAGGGTCATATACACCTCATTAAATGAGCTAAGAAGTGATCCCTTTTCCTCTATTCTCTGGAAGAATTTGTATAAATTGATAAAATTAATTAATGAACTCTTCTGCACTGGAGTATTTAATCTACTCCCTGCCTCCATCTCCCTTCAGGGAAAAGGTTTGAATTACCTTCAAAGGAGAATGTCATGTGGCTTCTCAACACAAACGATAGAATGCAGAAAACAGATAATTAAAACAATAATTCTAATCGCAGAAAGAAAATACTCACCAATAGAACTCCACACTAACAAATATATCCTCCACAAAGGTAGGTGAAGTAATTTTATGACAAACAAAAACTGAGATAATATCACCAGAAGATCCACATTAATGGAAATTCTAAAAGATGTTCTTCAGGCTAAGAAAATGTGGCATGTATGAGCAATGGAATACTATTCAGGCATTAAAAAAGAATAAAATCCTGTCAATTGCAACAACATTGATGAGCCTGGAAAACAGTATATTAAATGAAATAAGCCAAGAACAGAAAGACAGACAACACATGACCTCATTCACTCATATGCTGAATCTAAACAAAACTGATTTCATAGAAGTTGAGAATAGAATAGTGGTTACCAGAGACTGGGGAGAATAGGAGGAAGGTGTAAATGGAAGGAGGTTGGTTGGTCAGTGGGTACAATGTTACAGTTAAATAGGAGGACTAAGTTCTGGTACTCTATTGTACAGTAGGGTGACTATAGCTAACAATAACGCATTGTTTTGTTATTTGCTTTTTATTTTGAGACAGGGTATCACTCTGTCACCCAGGCTGGAGTGCAATGGCACAATCTCGGCTCACTGCAACCTCTACCTCCTGGGCTCAAGTGATCCTCCCACCCCAGCCTCCCGAGTAGCTGGGATGACAGGTGCATGCCTCTATGCCCGGCTAATTTGTGTGTGTGTTTTGTAGAGCTGGGGTTTTTCCCAGTTCCCCAGGCTGCATTGTAAATTTCAAATAGCTAGAAGAAAGGATTTTGAATGTTCTTACAATAAATAAATCATAAGTGGCCAGGTGTGGTGGCTCACACCTGTAATCCCAACACTTTGGGGTCCTCAAGCCCAGGAGGTCAAGGCTGCAGCAAGCCGAGATTGCACCATGGCATTCCAGCCTGCGCAACAGAGCAAGATCCACAGATGTAAGAAAGTATGAAAAGCAATGTTAAAAAGCAGTATTCAATAAATGAATACTGAATGTTGTATAAATCAATAATAATGTATTGTGAGACTTAAAATATAAGTAGACAAACTACATAGAAAAAGTACTATAAATGGCATAAAATGTTCTAAGGGTCTTGCATCATGCATGGATGTGTGTTATAAATTCTAGGAAAACTGAAAACCACTGAAGCAACCGTAAAAGAATGCACAAGTATCGAGTTAATAGAGGGGGATAACAGATTAATAATTATTCATCCAGCTCAAAGGAAGAAAAAGATACACAAAATAGGCAAAACAAAAAAAAAGGCGGGGGTGAGGGCAATTAGCTGGGGCTCGGTAGCTCACACCTCTAATCCCAACGCTTTGGGAGGACGAGGAGGGTAGATCTATTTAACTGGATCTCTTGAGCTCAGGAGTTTGATACTAGCCTGGCCAACATGGCAAAACCCTGTCTCTACCAAAAATACAAAAAATTAGCCAGCTGTGATGGTGCAGGCCTGTGGTCCCAGCTACTTAGGAGGCTGTGGCAGAAGAATCACTTGAGCCCGGGAGGTGGAGACTGCAGTGAGCCGAGATTGCACCACTGTACTCCAACCTGGGTGACAATAAGACTCCCGTCTCAAAAATAAAAGAAAAAGAAAAGGCAATTAGTAAAATGGTAGATTTGAACCTAAACGTGTCAATAAACTTAAGCAGACTATGCCAAGACAAAGGCTGTCCTAATTTTTTTTTTTTAAAACCTGCTTATAAGACACATTGTTAAATAAAAGGATTATTACAGAAAGCTTGAAAGTAAAAGGATAGGAAAAGATAAACCATACCAACATTATCCCAAAGAAAGGTTAAGTAGCTATACTAATGGCAGGCAGAGTAGACGTTAAGACAAAAGCCTTGTTTGAGGGGGGGTATGGGGGAGGGATTGCATTGGGAGTTATACCTGATATAAATGACGAATCGATGGGTGCTGACGAGTTGATGGGTGCAGCACACCAACATGGCACAAATATACATATGTAACAAACCTGCACGTTATGCACATGTACCCTAGAACTTAAAGTATAATAATAAAATAAATAAATAAATAAATAAATAAATAAATAAATAAATAAATAAATAAA
>NW_022309410.1:0-4340 GCF_002776525.5 Piliocolobus tephrosceles
TTTTAGGGTGTCCTATTTGTACAATCATGTCATATGCAAACAGGGACAGCTTCCTCCTTTCCAATTCCTATGCACTTTTATTCTTTATTTTGCCAGATTACTCTGGTTAAGGCTTCTAGTACTGTGTTGAATAAAGATAATGAAAATGGGCATCTTTGTCCTGTTCTAGAAAAAGTTCTCAACTTGTACCCATTCAGAGAGCTATGGATTGTCATATATAGCTTTTATTGTGCTGACATATGTTCCTTCTATACCCACTTTGTTGAGGGTTTTTAATCATAAAGAGGTATGAAATTTTATCAAATGTGTTTTCAACATCCATTGAAATAATCATGTAATTTTTTACCTTGATTTTGTTAATGTAGTAAATGACATTGGGAAAACTGTATATCCACATGCAGAAAAATTAAATTAGATCCCCATCTCTCGATATATAAAAAATCAACTTTAAATCGACCAACAACTTAATTGTAAGGCTAAAAAGTATAAAATGATTTTTAAAAACAGAGGAAATTATTCACAAACTGGAGTGGGTGAAGAATTTTTGGGTAAGACTCAAAGAACAGACAACCAAAGCAAAAATAGACGAATGAGATTGTATGAAAAGGAAAAGCTTCTGCACAGCAAAGGAAACAATAAAGTTACGAAACAACCTACAGAACAGGAGAAGGTATTTTAAAATTATGCATCTGACAAGGAGCTAATGTCTAGAATATATAAGGTACTCAATAGCATACAAACAAGAAAAACAAACAAACAAAAAAAAACAATCCTATTTAAAAAAGGGCCAAGGGCCCAAATTGACTTTTCTCAAAAGAAGATATACAAATAGCCAACAGGTATATGAAAAAAATGTTCATCACCAATAATCATTAGAGAAATGCAAGTAAAACCTAAAATGAGATATCACCTAACCCTCATTAGAATAACTATTATCAAAAAGAAAAAATGTGATAAATGCTGATGAGGATGTGGAGAAAAGGGACTTTTATACACTGTTGGTGGGAATGTAAATTAGTACAACCATTGTGGGACCCAGTGTAGTTTCTTCAAAAAATTAAAAATAAAAAAAAAATTAAAAAATAGAATTACCATATGATCCAGCAATCCCATTACTGGGTTTCTATCCAAAAGAAAAGAAATAAGTAGCAAAGACATGTGCATGCCCATGTTTATTGCAGAGCTGGTCACAAAAGCCAAGGTACAGAATCAACCTAAATGCCCACCTAATGAAGAATGGGTAAAGAAGATATGACTATATGAATAATGGAATCCTATGTACCCATAAAACAGAATAAAATTCTGTCATTTGCAGCAACATGAATGAACCTGGAGAATGTTAAGTGGAATAAGCCTTTGGCAACTATGACAAATACCATATGATCTCATTCATATGTGAAATCTAAAACAATTGATTTCATGGAAGTAGATTGTAGAATATTGGTTAGCAGAGACTGGGGATACAAAGGAGAAGAAGGGAAATGGGAGAAGTTGGTCAATGGGTACAATGTTGCAGAGAGTAAGAATACGCTTTAGTGTTCTTTGCACACTAGGATGACTGTAGCAAATAAGCATGTGTAGTAAAAGCTGGAAGAGATTTTGAATGTTGTCATTAGAAAGAAATCATGTTAAAAGTAATGTATATGGTGGTTACCCTGATTTAATCATTACACTGTACATACATTGAGACATTACATTGCATATCAGAAATATGTACAATTATTATGTGTCAATTATAAGTAAAAAATAAATTTAGTAATGAAATATCAGCAGACCTCTAGGATTTGCTATTTTTTTCTCAATGACAAAATATTTATCTTTGAATTCTCAATCAGCATAAAGGTATTGTCTCTATAATGTCTTCTATTATATTTCTATGTTGCTTCAGTCTGTATAGTTTGTTCAAAATTCAGGAGTCTTTCAACCCAATATTAATCATCTACAGGGACAAAATAAACTTATTATTCTGAAGGGCATGAATCTAGTTTCTCTATATTACACAGAGATATTCTGCAACAACCTTTTACTGGAGTTTGTTTTTAACAGTATTCTATTTTGCATTTGTAAGAGTTTGGCTATGAATTAATTTCATAGTCAACTCAAATGTTAAGAAAATAATCAGTTATGTAACTTCATTAACAAAGTCCTCGATCTGCTCAAATACAATCGAGTTGTTCTGATACTCAATATTCTGTTATGCCAAAATGTTAAATTTTAGACTCTTATTCATACAAATTCAATCACTTCAGTAGATATATTTGGTACTGCAGGTATTAAGGAGTAAGATGTAATTTATGAGAGAGAGAGTGTGTATCAACTGCCACTCCATCATAAAGTATTCTGTCACTGCTGATTTAGCTCTATTGATTGATAAATCATAAGGAAAGGCATTATCTCTTTTTATATTCCATGTTGAAATTCAAATTGTATTTTTCTTCTAAATAATTGTCAATTGCAGTAGATATAAATATATTAAAACCTGAGACAGGACAAAATATTCAGTATTTTAAAATTATTTTGAAATCAAACTCTTGCTATAATCAGGAACTATAGTTGCATTTTTAAATGTTGACTTTTCAGAATGACTTTCAGGAGATGCTAGCAAAACTTTTTCTCTGTTTATTATAAAAGCTGTTATATTAATATAGTCGTGATAAATATTAGCATATATTAATCTAATACTTCTAAGTATGATAACATGAGAATATAATTGAGACAAATACAAAATCTATAATGAAAAAACGTGAAAATTGTAATTTAATATTAATGATCAATAAAAATTACATCGTAAGCAATATTTTTTTTTTATTATACTTTAAGTTCTAGGGTACATGTGCATAACGTGCAGGTTTGTTACATATGTATACTTGTGCCATGTTGGTGTGCTGCACCCATCAACTCGTCAGCACCCATCAATTCATCATGTATATCAGGTATAACTCCCCAATGCAATCCCTCCTCCCTCCCCCCTCCCCATGATAGGCCCCAGTGTGTAATGTTCCCCTTCCCGAGTCCAAGTGAACTCATTGTTCAGTTCCCACCTATGAGTGAGAACATGCGGTGTTTGGTTTTCTGTTCTTGTGATAGTTTGCTAAGAATTATGCTTTCCAGCTGCATCCATGTCCCTACAAAGGACGCAAACTCATCCTTTTTTATGGCTGCGTAATATTCCATGGTGTATATGTGCCACATTTTCTTAATCCAGTCTGTCACAGATGGACATTAGGGTTGATTCCAAGTCTTTGCTGTTGTGAATAGTGCCGCAATAAACATACGTGTGCATGTGTCTTTATAGCAGCATGATTTATAATCCTTTGGGTATATACCCAGTAGTGGGATGGCTGGGTCATATGGTACATCTAGGTCTAGATCCTTGAGGAATTGCCATACTGTTTTCCATAATGGTTGAACTAGTTTACAATCCCACCAACAGTGTAAAAGTGTTCCTATTTCTCCACATCCTCTCCAGCACCTGTTGTTTCCTGACTTTTGAATGATTGCCATTCTAACTGGTGTGAGATGGTATCTCATTGTGGTTTTGATTTGCATTTCTCTGATGGCCAGTGATGATGAGCATTTTTTCATGTGTCTGTTGGCTGTATGAATGTCTTCTTTTGAGAAATGTCTGTTCATATCCTTTGCCCACTTTTGGATGGGGTTGTTTGTTTTTTTCTTGTAAACTTGTTTGAGTTCTTTGTAGATTCTGGATATTAGCCCTTTGTCAGATGAGAAAATTGCAAAAATTTTCTCCCATTCTGTAGGTTGCCTGTTCACTCTGATGGTAGTTTCTTTTGCTGTGCAGAAGCTCTTTAGTTTAATTAGCAATGATTGATAGAAAACATCATTCAGATTGGCACAAATAGAATAAAATATTCTTGAATCAGTAGAAACTTCTTTATTTTATGTAGTTTACTCTGAGAAATATCATGTGAAATAATATAAGAATGCATGTTTCCTTAGAAGTTTGAAAGAAGGACACTCAGTAATTTGAGTGACCTATTCTTGTTATATTTCCCTTCACCATCTGTTCTCTTTCATTTTTATTTATTTATTTACTTATTTATTTTTATATGGAATCTTGCTCTGTCACCCAGGCTGGAGTGCAGTGGTACTATCTTGGCTCACTGCAAACTCCGCCTCCCTGGTTCAACCCATTCTCTTGCCTCAGCCTCACAAGTAGCTGGGATCATAGATGTGTGCCACCACGCTTGACTGATTTTTGTATTTTTAGTAGAGGTGGGGTTTTGCCATGTTGGCCAGGGTGGTCTTGAACTCCTGACATCAGGTGATCCACCCACCTAGGCCTCCCAAAGTGCTGGGATTACAGGCGTGAGCCACTG
>NW_022309412.1:0-3691 GCF_002776525.5 Piliocolobus tephrosceles
AGAAGAGCAACTCCAAGACACATAATTGCCAGATTCACCAAAGTTGAAATGAAGGAAAAAATCTTAAGGGCAGCCAGAGAGAAAGGTCGGGTTACCCACAAAGGGAAGCCCATCAGACTGACAGCAGATCTCTCGGCAGAAACTCTACAAGCCAGAAGAGAGTGGGGGCCAATATTCAACATTCTTAAAGAAAAGAATTTTAAACCCAGAATTTCATATCCAGCCAAACTAAGTTTCATAAGTGAAGGAGAAATAAAATTCTTTACAGATAAGCAAATGCTTAGAGATTTTGTCACCACCAGGCCTGCCTTACAAGAGACCCTGAAGGAAGCTCTAAACATGGAAAGGAACAATCGGTACCAGCCATTGCAAAAACATGCCAAAATGTAAAGACCATCGAGCCTAGGAAGAAACTGCATCAACTAATGAGCAAAATAACCAGTTAATATCATAATGGCAGGATCAAGGTCACACATAACAATATTAACCTTAAATGTAAATGGACTAAATGCTCCAATTAAAAGACACAGACTGGCAAACTGGATAAAGAGTCAAGACCCATCAGTCTGCTGTCTTCAGGAGACCCATCTCACATGCAGAGACATACATAGGCTCAAAATAAAGGGATGGAGGAAGATCTACCAAGCAAATGGAGAACAAAAAAAAGCAGGGGTTGCAATCCTAGTCTCTGATAAAACAGACTTTAAACCATCAAAGATCAAAAGAGACAAGGCCATTACATAATGGTAAAGGGATCAATTCAACAGGAAGAGCTAACTATCCTAAATATATATGCACCCAATACAGGAGCACCCAGATTCATAAAGCAAGTACTTAGAGACTTACAAAGAGACTTAGACTCCCATACAATAATAATGGGAGACTTCAACACTCCACTGTCAACATTAGACAGATCAACAAGACAGAAAGTTAACAAGGATATCCAGGAATTGAACTCATCTCTGCACCAAGCGGACCTAATAGACATCTATAGAACTCTCCACCCCAAGTCAACAGAATATACATTCTTCTCAGCACCACATCACACTTATTCCAAAATTGACCACATAATTGGAAGTAAAGCACTCCTCAGCAAATGTAAAAGAACAGAAATTATAACAAACTGTCTCTCAGACCACAGTGCAATCAAACTAGAACTCAGGACTAAGAAACTCAATCAAAACCGCTCAACTACATGGAAACTGAACAACCTGCTCCTGAATGATTACTGGGTACATAACGAAATGAAAGCAGAAATAAAAATGTTCTTTGAAACCAATGAGAACAAAGATTCAACATACCAGAATCTCTGGGACACATTTAAAGCAGTGTGTAGAGGGAAATTTATAGCACTAAATGCCCACAAGAGAAAGCAGGAAAGATCTAAAATTGACACTCTAACATCACAATTAAAAGAACTAGAGAGGCAAGAGCAAACACATTCAAAAGCTAGCAGAAGGCAAGAAATAACTAAGATCAGAGCAGAACTGAAGGAGATAGAGACACAAAAAACCCTCCAAAAAATCAATGAATCCAGGAGTTGGTTTTTTGAAAAGATCAACAAAATTGACAGACCGCTAGCAAGACTAATAAAGAAGAAAAGAGAGAGGAATCAAATAGACGCAATAAAAAATGATAAAGGGGATATCACCACCGACCCCACAGAAATACAAAGTACCATCAGAGAATACTATAAACACCTCTACGCAAATCAACTAGAAAATCTAGAAGAAATGGATAATTTCCTGGACACTTACACTCTTCCAAGACTAAACCAGGAAGAAGTTGAATCCCTGAATAGACCAATAGCAGGCTCTGAAATTGAGGCAACAATTAATAGCCTACCCACCAAAAAAAGCCCAGGACCAGATGGATTCACAGCTGAATTCTACCAGAGGTACAAGGAGGAGCTGGTACCATTCCTTCTGAAACTATTCCAATCAATAGAAAAAGAGGGAATCCTCCCTAACTCATTTTATGAGGCCAACATCATCCTGATACCAAAGCCTGGCAGAGACACAACAAAAAAAGAGAATTTTAGACCAATCTCCCTGATGAACATCGATGCAAAAATCCTCAATAAAATACTGGCAAATCGGATTCAGCAGCACATCAAAAAGCTTATCCACCATGATCAAGTGGGCTTCATCCCTGGGATGCAAGGCTGGTTCAACATTCGCAAATCAATCAACGTAATCCAGCATATAAACAGAACCAAAGACAAGAACCACATGATTATCTCAATAGATGGAGAAAAGGCTTTTGACAAAATTCAACAGCCCTTCATGCTAAAAACGCTCAATAAATTCGGTATTGATGGAACGTACCTCAAAATAATAAGAGCTATTTATGACAAACCCACAGCTAATATCATACTGAATGGGCAAAAACTGGAAAAATTCCCTTTGAAAACTGGCACAAGACAGGGATGCCCTCTCTCACCACTCCTATTCAACATAGTGTTGGAAGTTCTGGCTAGGGCAATCAGGCAAGAGAAAGAAATCAAGGGTATTCAGTTAGGAAAAGAAGAAGTCAAATTGTCCTTGTTTGCGGATGACATGATTGTATACTTAGAAAACCCCATCGTCTCAGCCCAAAACCTTCTTAAGCTGATAAGCAACTTCAGCAAAGTCTCAGGATACAAAATTAATGTGCAAAAATCACAAGCATTCTTATACACCAGTAACAGACAAGCAGAGAGCCAAATCAGGAATGAACTTCCATTCACAATTGCTTCAAAGAGAATAAAATACCTAGGAATCCAACTTACAAGGGATGTAGAGGACCTCTTCAAGGAGAACTACAAACCACTGCTCAGTGAAATAAAAGAGGACACAAACAAATGGAAGAACATACCATGCTCATGGATAGGAAAAATCAATATCGTGAAAATGGCCATACTGCCCAAGGTTATTTATAGATTCAATGCCATCGCCATCAAGCTACCAATGAGTTTCTTCACAGAATTGGAAAAAACTGCTTTAAAGTTCATATGGAACCAAAAAAGAGCCCACATTGCCAAGACAATCCTAAGTCAAAAGGACAAAGCTGGAGGCGTCACGCTACCTGACTTCAAACTATACTACAAGGCTACAGTAACCAAAACAGCATGGTACTGGTACCAAAACAGAGATATAGACCAATGGAACAGAACAGAGTCCTCAGAAATAATACCACACATCTACAGCCATCTGATCTTTGACAAACCTGACAAAAACAAGAAATGGGGAAAGGATTCCCTATTTAATAAATGGTGCTGGGAAAATTGGCTAGCCATAAGTAGAAAGCTGAAACTGGATCCTTTCCTTACTCCTTATACGAAGATTAATTCAAGATGGATTAGAGACTTAAATGTTAGACCTATTACCATAAAAACCCTAGAAGAAAATCTAGGTAGTACCATTCAGGACATAGGCATGGGCAAGGACTTCATGTCTAAAACACCAAAAGCAACGGCAGCAAAAGCCAAAATTGACCAATGGGATCTAATTAAACTAAAGAGCTTCTGCACAGCAAAAGAAACTACCATCAGAGTGAACAGGCAACCTACAGAATGGGAGAAAATTTTTGCAATCTACTCATCTGACAAAGGGCTAATTTCCAGAATCTACAAAGAACTCAAACAAATATACAAGAAAAAAACAACCCCATCAAAAAGTGGGCAAAGGATATGAACAGACATTTCTCAAAA
>NW_022309414.1:0-7441 GCF_002776525.5 Piliocolobus tephrosceles
TAATTCCTAAGTGAGGGACTGGCAGGTATGTTATACAGGTCTGACATCATTTAACTATTTGTCTTGCTTGTTCTGTAGTTATTTTAAACATCAGTCTCAAAGTTTGAGCATTAAGATGGTGTAAGGCATGAGTAGCCTGTGCTTGGGCTAGGTTTGTATTTGTAGCTATGGCTACCGCCTTAGTTGCCATATCAGCCAGTTGGTTGCCCTGGGATAGAGGTCCTGGTAATCCTGAATGAGCTCTAATGTGTCCAAGAAAGAAGGGAGTTGATCTGTCATGTATTAATTGTTGGCATTGTAAAAATAACTTGGCTGTGTCTGACATATGTTTGATTTGTGCTACAGTCTCAAGTAAAGGTATTGAGTAAGCTAAATATGCACTGTCAGTATAAATATTAAGGGTCTGATAAGGGAAGGCTGACGGCACCGCGATTAGGGCCTGCAATTCTACTAGCTGAGCCGAGATATGGCTGGTTTTGAATTTAACAGTGGTGTCAGCAAAGGTATATGCAGCAGTTCCTGTGGATGACCCATCAGTGAATACTAATAAGGCATTGTCTAAAGGCGTTTTACTGATGACATGAGGGAAGACAAAAGCATGTAGTTTACAAAATTGGATAAGCTTGTTTGGTGGGTAATGTTTATCTAAGTTACCAGCATAAGAGGTGCAAGCAATCGGCCACGTTTCAGTGTTTTGCATTAGCCAATGGATTTGTGGCTTAGAATAAGGTTGTATGATTGTAGAGGGTTCAATTCCAAAATATTTTTTGCTATTGTCTCTCCCTAAAATAATTAAATCTGCTATGGCATCATAATAGGGGAGTAATACCTTTTTGGGAGATGAAGGCAAATGGACCCACATAATAGGGTTATTTTGCCAGAATAAACCAGTAGGTGTCACTGTTGTATTAAAGATTAAAAAGGCTAATGACTGTGAATAGTCTATGTTAGTAACAAATTGTTCAGCAATGGCCGTCTCTACCCTATTAAGTGATAAAAGAGCTTCTTTTGATAACGACCTAAGGGACTTAGGGTTGGGGTCACCTCTCAGGGTGTTGAATAAAGGTTTTAAGTCGCCCGTGGTGAGTTTTAAGTAGGGTCAAAGCCAATTTATGTCTCCAAGGAGCTTTTGGAAATCATTGAGGGTTTGTAACTTATCTTTACGGATAACTGCCTTTTGATTAGTAATTTTAGGTCCATTTATTTGAAAACCTAAATATGTGTAAGGGTCTTGTAGTTGTATTTTTTCTGGAGCTATCTGTAACCCTGCTGTGGTTAGTTTTAGTTTGAGTGGAGCAAAACACTGTAAAACTTGTTCTCCTACTTGTCCTGCTATAAGAATGTCATCCATATAGTGTATAATATGCATCTGTTTCCATGTCTCTCTAACTGAGTGTATGGCTGTAGCCACATATTTTTGACACAAGGTGGGACTGTTGGCCATACCTTGAGGTAACACTTTCCATTGGTATCGCTTCATTGGTTCTTTAAAATTTATAGATGGTAAGCTAAAGGCGAATCGTTTTTGGTCAGTAGGATGAAGGGGAATTGTAAAAAAGCAATCCTTAAGGTCTATGATAATTTTAAAATATCTTTGAGGGACTGCAACTGGAGAAGGTAGCTCTGGCTATAAGGCGCCCATACTGCTCTCAAATCTTGTAAGAGTCTCCACTTTCCAGATTTCTTTTTTATGACAAATATGGGGGTGTTCCAAGCAGAGTTGCTTTCTGTAATGTGTCCTGCCTCTAATTGTTCCTGCACTAACTGTTGGGCAGTGGCAAGCTTCTCATTGGTTAGTGGCCATTGATCAACCCAAACGGGTTCATCTGACTTCCAAGTGATTGGGTCAGCACCTTTTTGGGGTGCAGGTATGTCAATGGCCATGGTTAAAAATTTCCAAGCCCCCTTTTATCCAATTTTCCTATGGCTGGGATTGGCTGTAAAATGCCATCTTCTCTTTTTCCTAACCCTTTCCCAGGGTGGTAGCCCTGAGCCAACATTTGTGCAGTGACTATATCATTTGGACTGCACATCATGACCCTCATTTGGGAGAGAAGATCTCTACCCCAAAGGTTAACAGGCAAATCAGGAATAACAAATGGCTTAATGAGACCGGAATTACTTTCTTGATCTCTCCAGGTGAGATATTTGGAACTTTGTCTAGGGTTATTACTTTGCCCGATTCCTCGTAAATTTGTTAAGGTCTCTGAAGTGGGCCAACTGGCGGGCCAATCTTGTTGTTTAATAATTGTTACATCGGCCCCTGTGTCTATCAGTCCTGTACAACTTTCTGTCTAGCCATAAAGTGAGAGAGGGTTTTTGATTAGTAATGGGCTGTACCCAGCAGATGTCTGAGGATCTGAATCCTCCCTTTCCCCTTAGGGGTGATAGGACTTTATTAGCTGTTTTTAGCAATGGTAACAGGAGTAACTGCACTATTCTATCCCCTTGAGGAATGATAATGATGTTGTCAATAGCCTTGGCCATGATTTTGACTTCTCCTATATAATCATTATCAACTATTCCCGGAAAGACCTGTAGGCCTTTTATAGTGGCACTGCCTCTTCCTAGGATTAATCCAAACGTGTTTGAGGGTAGGGGCCCATATACCCCAGTACCTAAGGCTTGGGGTCCCATTTCAGGGGTTAATACTGTGTGGGAGGTGGAACAGAGGTCCAATCCTGCACTTCCGGGGGTTGCTCTACTAAGTTGGGAAACGGATTGTGGTTGGTTGGTACAAAACTGACCGCCCCATAAGCTTGTTTCGGGGCCTGGGGCCGGCCCCTCAACCCATTTCCCTGTTGAGGTGTTAGGGGATTTCCTTGATTGTCAGTTTTAGATTTACATTCGTTGGACCAATGCTTTCCTCTTTTACACCTAGGGCAGAGGCCTGGAGATTTTGCCTCTAAGGTCTTAGCTAGCTCTCCCTTACAATCCCTAGCGAAGTGTCCCATTTTTCCGCACTTGAAGCACCCCTTGCTATTCTGATTTTTACTAGCAAGGAAGTCTTTTACGGTTTGTCCACTAAAGGCGGCAGCCATAGCCAAGCCCTGTTGATATGAGGGCCCTGTGTCTGAACAGAGGCAGATGTAGCCTGTTAAGTCTGTTTTCTTTCTATAAGGTCTGATTGCTGCCTGACAAGCCGGGTTAGTGTTTTCGTAAGCTAGCTGTTTTACATAATCCACCCCTGCCTCAGCATTTCCAAATATTCTGCTGGCCGTGATTAAAAGTCTATGTGCAAAGTCTGCAAAAGGCTCATCAGGTCCTTGTTTGACTCCCATGAGCGAGGCTCCTGGATCCCCTTTAACAGGGAGTTTTCTCCAGGCTTTGGTAGCCGCTGCTTGGATTTGAGAAAACAGTCCGGGATTGTACTGCATCTGAGCATCGGTTTCTGTGTAATTACCCGAGCCAGTTAGCATATCAAAATCCCAACCATTTCTGGCTTGTTGGTTTTTCTTGGCCGTATCTCTACAATTCTTATAAAATTCTGACTTCCAAATCAGATGGTCGCCTCCGGAAAGAACTGCTCTAACTAAGGTATTCCAATCTATGGGAGTGAGCCAATTTTCGGCCACAGATTTGACTATGGCCAGGGTGTACGGGGCAGTAGCTCCGCATTGTGAGACAGCAGTTTTTAGTTATTTTATTACAGTAAATTCAAACCCATTGTGGTGTCTCCATGCTCAGCCCTGCGCATCTGTAGTTTCAGTTACTGGAAAAACGTCTCGAGGAGAGGAATCCTCCCCTATCCCTACTACCAAGCGACCTTCCTTTTGGGACATGCTGTCTGGGTCTCTGAGGGTGAGAGTGTTTCTCTATTCCTTTAGGGTATTGAACGCTCTCACTTCCTGTCCTTAATTTCTGCAATCTAGTGATTAAAGACCGATGTAGTTCTTCGAGCTTTATTTGCTCTTCAAGTTGTGCAATCTTTTCTCCAAGCTCCTCTTTTGGGTCTATTACTGTCATAACTGCAGGGGCAGAAGCCTTATTATAGGGAGGAGGATAAGTAAAAGTTTGTGGCCAGTCAGAATTATGACATTTTGCTGCCCCTTCCTCCAAATTATCCCAGTCTACTTCTGAAGGGTTAAGGTTATTTTTACTTTTGTTTTCATTAGTTGTAGCTAAAACTGGGTATTTTTTTTGCCTTTTCTTTATTTGATGTTTCTATGTTTGTTATTAAGGGGACCCCAGCCTCTTCCTCGTCACTTTGTAGCGATATAAGGTCTATTTCTTTATTAGGTATGGATTTTTCGAGGTCGGTTTGGGAGCTGCCTCTTAATATTTCCCCAGTCTGAGTAACCACCGCCATTACCTCAGGATCTTTTTCTTTTTCCTTTTTATCTATTATATCTTTGATCAGATTCCAATAAGAAAAGGCTGTTATCGGAACCTTTTCTGGTCCAAAAGTACTATAGTAATCTTGAAAACAATCTCCCACTCTACGCCACCTCTTTATATCAATGGTTCCCTCTTGTGGAAACCAACGGCAGGTATCTTTTACAAAATCAAAAAATTTAAACAAATCATTACTTTTAACCTTTACTCCTCGTGCTTTTAAAGCCTCTTTTAATTGCCCTACATAAATTTGATGCTGGCTTAATTCTTGTCCCATAATCAGACACTGTTACTTACCTCTGGTTCCAACGCGGCAGGTTCCCGCGACATCCAGAGGAATTTCTTCCACTTTTACTTTTGGCCGACTTTAGTGCCTTCTTCCTCACTTTTTCCCCTGTGTCCAGGTCCCTGTTCGGGCGCCAGGTGTCCCGACCTGCAGGACAGTCCAACGGACCCTGGAAGGGGGAGTGGGAATGGAGGAGAGAAGAAAACACGAGAAATGGAGACAAGACAAATAGCCTTATCAAGTCTCATTTAATGGTGGCGGTGCAATGCCTTATATAGGCTGGCAGGGGAAGAGGTTGGGCCAGGGCGGTGACGGAGGGCCGGGTTTTCTCAAATTACAATCGCGCATGTGCCGTTAATTGGTATTTTTCCCAGGCACGGAATTGCGCCTGCGCTGTAGGCTGCATATCTTCCTGGGCCTGAAAAAGTTTGCGCAAGTGTGAGAAAGGTTGGCGCGCGCGGGAACAGTTTAGGCGCCCGCGGGAAAAGTTTAGGCGCGCGTAGGAAAAAGTTTAGGGGCGCGCGGGAAAAGCTTTAGGCGCGCGCGGGGACAATTTATAATAAAGAACCCGGAAATGTGCCATCTTGTCTCCGCTTTGCGGAGATCAGGCAACAGAGGTCCGCTAATTCCGGGCCTCATGGCTCCAGACAGGCTGGAGTGCAACGGCGCAATCTTGGCTCACCACAACTTCTGCCTCCCAGGTTCAAGCGATTATCCTGCCTTAGCCTCTCCAGTAGCTGGGATTACAGGCATGTGCCACCACTCCTGGCTAATTCTGTATTTTTAGTAGAGATGGGGATTTCTCCATGTTGGTCAGGCTGCTCTCAAACTCCCAACCTCAGGTGTTCCACTTGCCTCGGCCTCCCAAAGTGCTGGGATTGCAGGCACGAGCAACCGCACCCAGCCTAATTTTTGTACTTTTGGTAGAGATGGGGTTTTACCATGTTGGCCAGGCTGGCTCAAATTTCTGACCTCAAGTGGTCCGCCTGCCTCGGCCTTCCCGAGTGTTGGAATTACAGGCGTGAGCTACCACACCTGGGCAGCCCTATTTCTTTAAACCTATATATTTTGCACTTGTTAAAAGTATTTGTATATACAATTATCCAGCTTCCTTTATGTATGCTTGAATTTTGTATAAGCTTAAATATTTTTTCCAATCTAAGCTTTATTTTATCCTCTTTCTTCTACATTTGTATAACTTTAGGTGACTGACTGTCTTTGTTTAAAGTTTTTTCTCAAAAGGCTTAAAATAGAATATAGTTATTGGCATCAACTTGAAAGTTATTTGAGGAGAAAGGGAGATTTATAATGATGATTCAAATGAAGCAAACTAAAAAGTAATGAAGCAAGACAGAGGAAAAAGCAGTATTCACTTGCGCACATCCCCAAAGAATAACATTTCAAATGTAACTAGAAAAAGGTATGCTGAAGTTCACAATACAGAAATAATTATTGGCCGGGCGCGGTGGCTCAAGCCTGTAATCCCAGCACTTTGGGAGGCCGAGACGGGTGGATCACGAGGTCAGGAGATCGAGACCATCCTGGTCTACACGGTGAAACCCCGTCTCTACTAAAAAATACAAAAAACTAGCCGGGCGAGATGGCGGGCGCCTGTAGTCCCAGCTGCTCTGGAGGCTGAGGCAGGAGAATGGCGTGAACCCGGGAGGCGGAGCTTGCAGTGAGCCGAGATCGCGCCACTGCACTCCAGCCTGGGCGACAGAGCGAGACTCCGTCTCAAAAAAAAACAAAACAAAACAAAACCTTACAGTGTTTCAGGGGTCTCACACCTTCCTAAGGGCCCAGTAATTGTACCCCTGGACCTGAGGGTGAGAAACCTTGCCTCAGTTCTTCCCCAGTTGTCAACCCAGGAGTAAAGGGAGGAGAGGCCGGAAAGCAGAACCCATGGGAAGGGACCCCTCCTGGAGTTGGAGGCCCACTACCTCCTGCCTCTGCCTCTCCTCTGTCCAGAACTGCTCCCTGCTCTGCCCCACTCCTGGGGCCATGGCTATAGGGGTCTGTGTTCTGATACAGGCCCCAGTGGCAACCCTGGGCCCAAAGTGAGCAGGCTCACCTGGAGGGGATCAGAGTAACATGGGAGGAAGTGAGGGGGAAAGCTACCCTGGAACCGTGCCTCTCTGCCCCCTGATGTCACTGGGGTGCACTCTTCCCTCCTCTCACTCAGGCAGTGGCATGAGTTCCGTGGGAGCGCTGTCCTGCTCCCTCTGCTGCCTCTTTATAGTCTCGGGGCTACCATAACACTTTCCTTTCCCCAGCCCTGCCAACCTGGTGGGACATTGGGCTTCCCTCTCACAGGGTCCTGGGGACAGGCCCGTCCTGTATCATACCCACACGGAGACCATTTTTTTCTCCAGGGCCTGGGAAGCAGCTAGGTTCCATGAGCGAAATGCAGATCTGGCCCATACCAAGCTGGGGTTGGGGTACACACTCTCCTCTACTGAAAAGGAGCTAGGGATTCCAGCTAGGTGAGAGGGAGAGTGGGCAGAGCCGGACCAGACCAGGACTGATCCCCCGGAAAAAGCCTGCCATCAAAGGCCTTGGCGAGTGCTGGGTGCAGTGGCTCACTCCTGTAATCCCAGCAGTTTGGGAGGCTGAGACAGGTGGATCACTTGAGACGAGGAGTTTGAGTCTAGACTGGGCGACATCACAAAACCCCATCTCCTCTAGGCATGCTACACTCCTGTAATCCCAGCTACACGGGAGGCTGAGGCAAGAGAATCGCTTGAACTGGGGAGGCAGAGGTTGAAGTGAGCTGAAATCTTGCCACTGCACTCCAGTCTGAGAGACAGAGTGAAACTGTGT
>NW_022309414.1:7541-16968 GCF_002776525.5 Piliocolobus tephrosceles
TTTTTTTTTTTTTTTTTTTTTAAGACAGATTCTCACTCTGTCACCCAGGCTGGAGTGCAGTGGTGCAATCTCGGCTCACTGCAACCTTCACCCCCCTGGGTTCAAGCAATTCCCATGTCTCAGCCTCCTGAGCAGCTGAGATTACAGGCATGTGCCACCATGCCCGGCTAATTTTTGTATTCTTTGTAGAGGCGGGGTTTCACCATGTTGGCCAGGCTGGTCTCAAACTCCTGACCTCAAGTCATCTGCCCACCTTGGCCTCAGAAAGTGCTGGGATTACAGGCATGAGCCACCACTCTCCCCCCCTTCAGGTGGGTTTTGAGGCTTCACTATAATACTAGTTTCATAGTTGCTGCTGCAACAAATTACCACACACTTAGTTGCTTAAAACAACACAGATGTATTCCCTCAGAGTTCTGAAGGTCAGAATTCTAGTCAGTCCCACTGAGTCAAGGTGGGAGCAGGTTTGGTGCCTTACAAGGCTCTCCGGGAGAATCCATTTCCTGGCCCTGGGGGCGGCCTTCACTCCTCAGCTTTTGCTGCCCTTTTTGAATGACTCGCGTTTCCTGCTTCCATCACTACACCTCCCACCCTCTCCATCACCTGCTTTTCTGTTATAAGGATCCTGGTGAGTACATCAGCCCTGCAGGGACAAGCTGGGATAATCCTCCCGGCCAAAGATTCTTAACTCCATTATATCTGCAAAGCTCCTTTTGCCATATAAGGTCATGTTCACCGATTCCTGGGATTGGGATATGGACATTTTGGGGGGTCACTATCAGCCTACTATAGCTAGGCTTCAAAACTATTACACCCTCCTGGTGTTTCAGTGATTGGGATTGGGAGAAAAAGTGTTGGGGTTGGGATTTTTTGCTCTTGCTTTGGGGTCCCTCTTTTTTTCTTTGAGACGGAGTCTCGCTCTGTCGCCAGGCTGGAGTGTGGTGGTGCGATCTTGGCTCATTGTAACCTCCGCCTCCAGGGTTCACGCCATTCTCCTGCCTCAGCCTCCTGAGTAGCTGGGACTACAGGTGTGTGCCACCACTCCTGGCTAATTTTTTGTATAAATTTTTAGTAGAGATGGGGTTTCACCATGTTGACCAGGATGGTCTAGATATTTTGACCTCGTGATCCACCTGCCTTGGCCTCCCATAGTCCCAGGCATGAGCCACCACACTCAGCCAGGGTCCCTCTTAAACTTGTATTTTTAAGGTCTGGGTCACTCTTAAACTTTTTTTTTCCCTTTCTTTCTTTTTTGAGATGGAGTCTTACTCTGTCACCCAGGCTGGCAGTGGGGTGCAGTCTCGGCTCACTGCAATGTTCACCTCCTGGGTTCAAGTGATTCTCCTGCCTCAGCCTCCTGAGTAGCTGGGACTACAGGCACCTGCCACCACACCCGGCTCAATGTTGTATTTTTGGTAGAGATGGGGCGGGGGTGGGGTTGGAGGAGGGGGGTTTCTGCTCTGTTGCCCTGAGCCCAAAGCAATCTGCCCACCTCTGCTCCCAAAGTGCTAGGATTACAGGCCTGCACCACCATACCCGACCACTGTAAAGTCTTATTTCCATACAGCTAAGACATGTTTTAGGAAGTTTGCTAACAGACCCCTGGAGACCTCTTCATTGTGGCCTCCCTGTTGTCGTGTTTAGTTTGATTCATCTTCTCTGCCCTTCTGCTTTTAAGAAATTAAAAGGCTAAAAAGAGATACTAAACTTTAAAACTTCTCTTACAGTCAGTCTCCCATTAAACTAATTCTAAGAACCACCAAAAAGGGAAAAAAGTTTTCAAAAGCAGTAAAATGATATGGATCGTTAGGATGTAAAATATAGGAAATAATCATTATATGTTAGTGCTGCTCTGACATAGGGTATTATTGAGAATCAACTTTTGCTCAGTTTTCAGAGAAATGGAATAATCATATCACTGATCTTCGTAAACAAGTTGAAGAATTGTCTGAAAGAAAATATGGTATGTCTAAACTGGAAAAGTCCTGTAATCCTTTGTTCATGAGCATTTACACAGTGGAGTTACTGTTTGTTATGGGGGTACCGTGGACAAAACCAGGGCTGCTGGTGAATCACGCCATCCTTACACGTCTCTTCTTGTAAGGTGCTTTGTAGTGTCTGTCTAAATATTAGAAACATTCTTTGTTTCTAGATTAGTGCAAAGCTAAGGAAAAGTTGTATTTCTTTAATTATCATTATCATTTCTTTTAAACTTTCAGCATGGATATTGGGGATTTACTTACATATTTATTGCAAAGCCCTGGATCTTAGGGATTTAATAGAATTTTTTTATACTGTTTCTCTTAATCTGCTTTGTTAAATTTGGTATTCACCAAGATGCCCCTATTGTCTCTACTTTTATCTTTTTTTTTTTTTTTGAGACAGAGTCTCGCACTGTTGCCTAGGCTGCAGTGCAATGGTGTGATCTCGGCTCACTGCAACTTCTGCCTCCCGGGATCAACCCATTCTCCTGCCTCAGCCTCCTGAGTAGCTGGGATTACTGGTGCCCACCACCATGCCCAGCTAAATTTTTTGGTAGTTTTTAGTAGAGACAGGGTTTCACTATGTTGGCCAGGCTGGTCTCGAACTCCTGACCTCATGATACACCCGCCTTGGCCTCCCAAAGTGCTGGGATTACAGGTGTGAGCCACCATGCCCGGCCTCTACTTTTATCTTAATGCATCACCGAACTGATGTTAGATTTCAAATTCTTCTTTGCCCTTATGCTATTCCATCTTGAACCCACCTTTATATGACGATGAAAGAAATTAGCAATATGTTATTATCTATCTGTTGGTATACATCAAATGCTCACCTAAAAATAGCAACAACCAGTGGAAAACATTATGTGCTTTGGTGTTTTTATTTGGATGACTATTTACTTTGCAATCTAGCAAGCTATAATATTGTATGATACGCAGAATTTTAACTGAATTGCTTTAAATGAACATTTAAACATGATAAACCATATTGATGGTATTTATGTTAATATACTTGAACATTTTTTCTTCATCATGAGTAGTATAACATATCCCTCAATGAAAATCTAGAATTAGAGTAAATTTGCTAATGAATTCAATAACATTTCCATATTTCCATAATATTTTTAGTTATGTACTTAAGGTTCTCTTAGTGTTTCTCCTACGTTTTAATAGCTTATGCCTTTTTTGCCTTTGTTTTTTATTGTTTCATTTTAAAGCAAAAACCTCACAACATGTGCTCCCTAGAAGCACTGTAACCTAATGGTAAGATCATAGGCTCTGGGGACACAGGCTGGCCACATGTCTTCTCCTGTCAGAGCCTTAGTATACTCTTGTAGTCACAAGAACTGAAGATCTATCCTGAAGATTTGATAA
Organism: Piliocolobus tephrosceles; assembly: GCF_002776525.5. Classification (NCBI taxonomy): domain Eukaryota; kingdom Metazoa; phylum Chordata; class Mammalia; order Primates; family Cercopithecidae; genus Piliocolobus; species Piliocolobus tephrosceles. The sequence goes on from NW_022309414.1 coordinate 10,898, forward strand.
AATCTATCCTGAAGATTTGATAAGATAGTAAAGTAGTAAAGAAGATAGTAAAAGTGCTTCACATAATATCGGGCACATAAATACATAATAAATGCTTCCTGACCTCAGGTGATCCTCCCACCTTGGCCTCCCAAAGTGCTGGGATTACAGGCGTGAGCCACCATGCCCAACCAAGAAATTTTTATGTAAAAAGAGGCTGGGCTCAGTGCCTCATAACTATAATCCTAGCACTTTGGGAGGTCAGGGTGGGTGGATCACTTAAGGTCAGAAGTTTGAGACCAGCATGGGAAACATGATGAAACTCCATCTCTACTAAAAAAAAAAAATTATCCAGGTGTGGTGGTGGGCGCCTATAATCCCAGCTTCTCGGGAGGCTGAGGCAGGAGAATCACTTGAACCTAAGAGGCGGGCGTTGCAGTGAGCCAAGATCGTGTCACTGCACTCCAGCCTGGGCGACAACAGCAAGACTCCATCTCAAAAAAAAAAAAAATAGACTCCATCTCAAAAACAAAACACAAATGTGGTATTGCAATTAAAACAATTACTATGTTAAAGACAGTTTCATAGAAAATAAAAAACCACTCAGATACACTAAGCTGTCCTTTTAGATGGATATAATTATTATTCTTATTTTGCAGCTAAAGAAACAGGATCAGAGAATGTTATTTGATTGGACCGTGTTGCATCTCTGGACAGTGCAGCTGAGATCAGACTTCGTGTGTAACTCCACTAGCCTACCAGGGTGCCTCTCATAAAAGTAAGAAAGGTAAATTTGGCCTAATATACAAAGTTGCCACGGCAGCATTGGGTCGATTCTACATATAGTACTTCTATGTTCATCAAAGGAAACATTAAGGGAAGGTAAAAATGTTTCTAGAAGGTGACTGGACACCAGCACCCTTGCTTACTGCCTTTGGGCTCTTCTTTAAGGCCAACAGTGACCTGAAATTATTGACTGACTATTCCAGTCAATTGGAGAAAATGGTACCAAGGTCACCAACATCAGACAAATTCACTTGAGGACCTATCTATGTACTTTGAAAGACAAAACTGCTTGTGAAGGATACTGTATTTCAGAAAAACAGAATCATATTAACAACTAATAACACTGTAAAATGCTGATGTGTTGAATGCTACTTTAGAAAAACATGTTCAAATCTAGGAAAAAAAATTCCAACAGAAAACTATGTATCAGTTATCTAGCTAGCTATCTAGGGACATGGTCTCATTCTATTGCTGGGGATGGAGAGCAGTGGGATGATCGTAGCTCACTGCAGCCTTGAGTTCCTGGCCTCAAGTGATCCTCCTGCCTCAGCCTCCTAAGTAGCTGGAGCCACAGGTGGACGCAGGTACACCTGGCTTTTTTTGTCTGTCTGTTTTGTAGAGACAAGGTTTCACTACATTGCCCAGGCTGGTCTCAAACTCTGGAGTCCCCCTCTGTCGCCCAGGCTGGGATGCAGTGGTGCAACCTCGGCTCACTGCAACCTCCACCTCCTGGGCTCAAGCAATTCTCCCGTCTCAGCTTCCTGAGTAGCTGGGATTACAGGCATGTGCCACCACACACAGCTAATTTTTGCATTTTTTTGTAGAGACCAGGTTTCCCCACATGGGCCAGGATGGTCTTGAACTGCTGACCTCAGGTGATCCACTGGCCTTGGCCTCCCAAAGTACCGGGATTACAGGCGTGAGCCACCACACTTTCTTATGTTACTAAATAGCCTAACCCAGGAAGGGTGTGGTGGCTTACTGCTATAATCCCAACAACTCTAAAGGCCAAGGTGAGAAGATCGCTTGAACCCAGTAGTTCGAAACCGGCCTGGGCAACATAGCGAGACCCCTGTCTCTACAAAAAAATACAAAAATTAGGCCAGGCGTGCACCACTTCCGGCTAATTTTTGTATCTTTTGTAGGGACAGGGTTTCATCCTGTTGCCCAGGCTGGTCTCGAACTCCTGAGCCCAAGCCATCCATCCTCCCGCCTCAGCCTCCCAAAATGCTGGGATTACAGGGCCCAGCCAGCCTCATGTTTTCTTTAAGCAGTCCCTCCCTGTTGCACACTTGGATAGTTTTCTTTTTTTTTTTTTTTTTTTTAGACAGAATTTACCTCAGTCTCACAGACTGCAGTGCTGTGGTGGGATCATAGCTCACTGAAGCCTTGAACCTTGGGGTTCAAGTAGCTGGGGGGCTGAGGTGGGACTTCAGAGATGGGGTCGCACCGTGTTGCCCAGGCTGCTCTTGATCGCCTGGCCTGAAGGGATCCTCCCGCCTCTGCCGCGCATAAACATAGTTTCCTAGTTTTGACCAACATAAACCCTGTGCTGAGTTGGAGTTTGTCAACTACCCTTCTCCAGCAACCTACAGGTTGCTGGCGGGGATGTCCGGGTTACCAGGCTCCACTCCAAGGAAAAGACAGCCCTGCTCTAGGCACTGCACCGCCACTGTGACGTCCTCGAAGGTCCGCCTCTATGACGCCCCCCGAAGGCACCCCCGCTTCACAAGCGGAGCCCATCGGAACTCAAGGCGAGGCTGCTGGATCTTCCAGGAGCGCCCAGACACGGGCGGGTGGCCACGGGTGGCCACAGGCGCTGGGCAGGATGGCAGCGGCCGCAGAGCGGGCCCTTCCACGTCTGCAGGCTCTGGCCCGGCAGCCACCACCCATAAGCAATGAGGAGGAGCTTTATGACTGCCTGGACTACTACTACCTGCGCGACTTCCCTGCCTCAGGGGCCGGGCGCAGCAAGGGCCGCACTCGGCGCGAGCAGGCGCTGCGCACCAACCGGCCTGCACCTGGCGGGCACGAGCGCAAGGTCCTGCAGAAGCTCCTCAATGGCCAGCGCAAGCGCCGCCAGCGCCAGCTGCAGACCTGGCTGCGCACTCGCCCCACCTGAGCCTGGGTAAGGGCGCCCAACACCTCCCCCAACCAGGGCTCGGGGACCCTGGTAGCGTCCCCCCATCGTGCGACGCTGCTAGCCCTAGGCAGACTCCGCTGCCTCTGAGGGAGCCGCATTAGGGAACTGCACCCGCCAGCTTGGCCTCTGAGGGCCGTTGCAATAGCATTAAAGCCTTTGGAACTTAGGAGGTGGGTAGAAGGGGCTAGGAAACGAAGACAACATCTTTTTAAAAATATAAGCGATTGATAGCTGGGTGCGGTGTCTCACGCCTGTAATCCCAACACTTTGGGAGGCCGAGGCGGGCGGATCACGAGGTTAGGGGATCCAGACCATGCTGGCCAACATGATGAAACCCCATCTCTACTAAAATATGTATTTAAAAAGCCGGCAATTGTGGCGCACGCCTGTAGTCCCAGCGACTTGGGAGGCTGAGGCACGGGAATCGCTTGAACCCGGGAGGTGGAGGTTGCAGTTAGCCGAGATCGTGCCACTGCACTCCAGCCGGGCGACAGAGAGAGACTCCGTCAAAAAAAAAAAAAATATATATATATATATATATATATGTGCGATCGAGCCCGGGAGGTTGAGGTTTCAGTGAGCCAAGATTGCGCCACTGCTCTCCAGCCTGGGTGACAGAGGGAGACCCTGTCTCTAAAAAAAAATATGCAAGTAAGAGCTGTTCTTCCAGTGCTCATGCTCAGACTGAAGAAAGTAATTGGGCTGGGCCCAGTGGCTCAGGCCTGTAATACCAGCACTTTGGGAGGCCCAGACGGGCGGATCGCTTTAGCTCAGGAGTTCCAGACTGGCCTGGTCAACATGGTGCAACCACGTTGCTACAAAAATACAAAAAATTAGCTGGGCGTGGTGTCGCGAGCTTGTAGTCCCCTACTTGCATGGCTGAGGTGGCAGGATTGCTTGAATCCAGGCGGTTGAAGCTGCAGTGAGCCATGATCCCCCACTTCACTCCAGTCTGGGCGACAAAGTGATACCCTGTGTCAAAAAAAGAAAAACAAAAAAAGTAACTGACCTGTGTTTTTGTCTGATTTCCTACAGGATACCGAAGGACCTGTTCAAAGTATTTTCTGTAACTCCAACTGTAACTTGTTTCTGAGGAGGAGAGAATCCATGTTTGGTCAACAGAACTTTTCCCTGTCACTTAAGTTTACTGCTTCCATATCTTTTCCTTACTTGATTGTTAATTAAGTAGTGTCCAAGTGGATTAGCCTTTTGAGGGTTTATTAATTAAAAGAGAGCAGCAAGAATGGCATTTTAACTCTCCTGGTTTTTTTTCAGTTACTATGGTAACTCTTTTCAAGTCCACAAATGATTTGTTCTTATCTGTAAAGAAAAGGTCACAAAGATAAGCAGAGAGAGACTAAAGATAGGAGTATGTGTAAGATTTCTACCTAAATGTAGTTTAGGAGTACACTAAGTAGTTCACTCCTGCAATCCCAGCACTTTGGGAGGCTGAGGCAGCCAGGTCACCTGAGGTCAGCAGTTCAAGACCAACCTGGCAAACATGGCAAAACCCCATCTCTACTAAAAATACAAAAATTAGCCGGACGTGGTGGTGGATGCCTGTATCCCAGCTACTCGGGAGCCTGAGTCAGGAGAATTGTTTGAACCTGGAAGGCCAAGGTTGCAGCGAGCCAAGATCATGCCACTGTGCTACAGCCTGGGCGACAGAGCAAGACTACATCGCAAAAAAAAAAAAAAAGGTTTCTACCTAAATGTCATAGACTACTCTGAAGGTTAATATTTGCATATTATAATGTATATTGCACGGCGTGCCAATCTCAAATAATCAAAAGGGTCAGAATCTAAAGGGAGTTTATTCATGCACAGAGTTTTAGGAGGGCCACCTGGGAAGCACAGATACGGAAGAGTGGAAGTCAGTGTTCCGAGGCTTAGAAGTTTGGGATCACTTACAAAGTTTAGAGAAGTTTAGCCGAATTAAAGCATATCTCCATTTAAGGGTTAATACATAGTTAATCTGATTAGTCCAGGTGGTCTTTCTTTCACTCTGTCACCCAGGCTGGAGTGCAGGGGCACCATAGCAGCTCACTACAGCCTCAACCTCTCAGGCTCAAGCCATCCTCCCACCTCAGCATCCCTAGTAGCTGGGACTACAGGCGCGCACCAACACACCCAATTAATTTTTGTATTTTTTTGTAGAGACGGGGTTTTGCCACATTGCCTAGGCCGGTCTCAAACTCCTGGGCTTAAGAGATCCACTTACCTCAGCCTCTCAAAGTGCTGGGATTACAGGCATGAGTGACTGCACCCAGATGAGATGGTCTTTTTTCCGGGAAAGGTGTGTTTAACCTTTCACACTGAATATGTAAGTCATGGGGTCTTTTGTGCCATCTGGTGTGAGTTAGGTACAGAACAATAAAGGAGGCAGTTAATCTCTAACAAAGATGAGTGATTGGAAGGTGAGGAGGACTAGTCTCTGCTCTCTCATAGTTATTTACAGTATGAAAATAAGGAAAGAATAAATTATAATTTAAGAACCAGAAGTTACAAACATGCTATGCGACTCAATCAAGGTGTAACTTCCCCCTTGGTGTGATAAATTTATACGGGGTCCTGAAACTTTTTTTTTATAGTTGCTAGGTTCTCCATACTATTGATCCCACAATAATTCTTTGAGGTAGATGCTGCTATCCACATTTTTTTTTTTTTTTTGAGACAGTGTCTTGCTCTGTTGTCCAAGCTAGAGTGCAGTGGCATGATCTTGGCTCACTGCAACCTCTGCTTCCTGGTTTCAAGCAATTCTCCAGACTCAGCCTCCCAAGTAGCTGGGATTACAGGTGCCCACAACCATGCCTGGCTAATTTTTGCATTTTTCATAAAGACCAGGTTTCACCTTGTTGGCCAGGCTGGTCTCAAACTCCTGACCTCAAATGATCTATCTACCTCAGCCTCCCAAAGTGCTGGGATTACAGGCATGAACTACTGTGCCCAGCCCACATTTTAGAAAAGGGATTCTAAGGCACAGAGAGTTCAAGTACCTTTCCAAAGATGACACAGCTAATTAGATAGCAGACCAGGTAGCCTGACCCCAGGACTTTTGCCCTTGGCCTCTATACTACTTTGTTGAGCACAGCAGTAAATATTTCATATGTAGTTTTTGTTTGGATGAACCGAGGCAAGATGGTGCACTTCCGGGTTCTTCTTC
>NW_022309416.1:0-2522 GCF_002776525.5 Piliocolobus tephrosceles
TCATGTCCACCCACTGCAAATTGGTAAATATTGGCAGGATTCATAGAAATTGTATACAGTCCCACTTTCTTATCCTTTTCTCTTGTTACCACAACTTTTGAAGCTGGCCGGTCTTGTCTGAGGTCTATGGTGAACACAACGGCATCTTCACCTGAAGTGAGGAACTTATAAGGAGAGTCTGGCTCCAGAGCCAACTCGTGGGCAGGTCCCCTGTGCCTGGCCACACGCCTAGTATTCTCGCAATACGATGCATTAATTAGTTCTGCTACCCGTACCTGTCCATCATGGCCACACATGGCCATGATGGAATCACCACAGTTAGGAAAGAACTTAGCCTGGATGACATTAATATCGTGACCACTCTCAAAGATCAGTACTGGCTTCTGCCGCACCCAGTCCCACACTATCACCCTTAAGTCATCACCGCTACTGGCCAGCCGGGTGCCACGCTGGTTAAAGTGTACAGTACTGACAGAACCATCATGGCCTCCAAGAAGACCCTGCAGGCAGAAACGCTGCACAAAGGCTCTTGCCCCACAGGCCTCATATACAAAGCGGGCACTTGAACCCAGCTGCCGCTGGCGAAGAGCAGTAAGGACTTGCCAGCGAGGTCGGGGCAGGGCAGACGTCTCTGAGGAAATCCACTCCTCCAGCGCCCGATCCTCCTCTAACAAACACTGCTCATGGTTGGCGCCACCGCATCGTGGACACACCCGAGGCTGTTCTTCTTCCTCCTCCCCTTCCTCCTCCTCCATCTCTTCTTCTTCCTCCTCCCTTTCTGTCGCCTCCTCTCCCACTAAGGGGTAATAAAATAAACCTTCACCACTCACGAAGAAATGCTGAAAATCCTCCACACTTTCAAGTTCGACGTCTTCACTTGAACTTTCTGGGTCTGTGTCTTGATTTTCTGTGCTGGCATCGTTTGGGAAACCACCATCCCTGGTATCACCGCCATCTCCGGTCGATGGTTCTGCGGCCGCCATTTCAGTGCCAGAGGAGGCCACCGTCGCCACTGCTGCTCCAGACTGCTCCTCTGGGCTGCTTAACAGGCTTTCAGTCCCTAAGTCTGGTAAGCCATCTGTGCTGCCCTCTTGGTGGGACATCTCGAACGATGTTTGCCGTATCTGATCTGGAACTGGAAAAGTCAACCGCTAAAAGCTCAGGGAAGAGAGCACACCTGCCCTGAGGACGGACGGTCGGAGAAGGCACTAGGTTAGCGGCAAAGAGACACCAACCCGATTGGCTAAAAGGGGCGACAAACTAATCAACCAAGGCTGACGTCACTACGGGAGCCGGTGAGGTTCAGAAGGCTTCTTATCGGCTCGCCTCCTCTCAGGGTCCAGACTGCTCTAATTTTTCCAGGCCCAGAGCCACACCCCCACAGGCATCTTACACTGTGAGTAGCTGTGGTTGTTTTGAAGATTGAAACTTGCCGCACGTTGGGAAATGCTCTTATTAGAAAGGTCACGCCGTGAATGCAAAGAACTCTGATATTCTTAGTCTTGCCACCAGACGGCAATATTTTGGCGTGACAGAGAGGTCTCTACTATAGGTGTATCTTAAGTTAGATATAGGCTCTGAGATGAGGATGTATGTTTGCTTAATTTAAGAAAATGATCTAAGGGAAGACAGTGGATGCAAGGAAGAGTGAAATCTCAGGTGAACATCCCTCAGAGGACAGCTTCAGCACGATCCTCCTGGGGAACTCTGGAGAGTAAGTTACGTCTGAGTTATCCTTATACCAGGCAAGGGAGCGAACTTTCATACTCCTACACTGTTCAGTCATTGGTTAAAGGCCACACTGGGAGGGATGAGCATATCAACTCCCAGATGTCCCATATGCTTTACAATCTCTTCACCTGTGGGCAAAAGCCCCTTCAGCAGCTTGAGGACTAAAGAGCTGTACATTAGTACTGATGCTTGGAAGGGAAAGGGAAGTAGATGGTACAAAAAGGGATTTGAAAGGATCTTGCAGGAGCATGAACATTAACAGCCACAAGGTAGCTAATACAACGACTATTAGAAAGGGCTTTGTTACTACGGTGTATGATGATGAAAGTACAACTGAAATAAAACTTTAAAAAGTGTATAGAAGTCGAATTTGGAAGGTGAAACTAAAACTAAAGTCATGGTAAGCAAATGCTATTCACTTCCCATATCTTGTTAAATGATGGTTGAAATCCCACAGTTGCCATACCCCTCTTCATGCCAGTTGAAGGAATAATCTGGGGCACAATGGTGAAGTGCAAAGACTGACAGCCTTAAATCATAAGACTCGAAAGTCTAAAAGAATCCTTGACCCAAGGTCTACCGATGAATGATGTGTTAGCAGATGTGAAAACATTAATCTCCTTGTGCATCATCAGAACTCTTGGGTGACCAGGACCAATGTTAATGATCAGTAACATTTTGAAAGGAATATTCTTTTCTGAACAGTAGAACTCAACAGGGGATTAAAAATATTCAGTAAACCATGCTGTAAACAGATGTTCTGTCACCCAGGCTTTGTTTTCCTTTTTTTT
>NW_022309417.1:0-1354 GCF_002776525.5 Piliocolobus tephrosceles
ATAATGTGGTGGCATTTGTGCATTCACAGTCCTGTGCAACCACTCACACCACGTAGTTTCAAAACGTGTTCATCTCCCCAGAAGAAACCTGCCATCCTCACTAAGCTGTTACCCCTCCTTGGTATCCCCCAAGCCCCTCGTTTAATGGAAGGGGAAACTGAGGCCCAGAGAGAGACTTGCCAGTGGGTGGAGCTCTGATAATAAGGAATCAGGCACCCATCTGCTGCTTCAGTCCTGGGTTGGTTTTCCACCCAGCAGAGGTGACAGAGCCAAGAGGTTCTGGGACCCCATGCTTGCAGCCAGAGCTCTGCCCCGAGCTTCCCCACCAGGGGGCAGCAGAGAGCTTTCCAGAACCCGCCGCCGGGCTGGCGGGAAGCAGCGGGTCAGAGCTGCTGACAAACCTCACGTGGACCCCAGATGGCTGTCTCTGTGGGTTGGGCTTGGGAATTGGAGAGGAGGCCGCATGATTGGAAACGTGAAGACAGCACGGCCTGGCTGGAGGAGCGGGAAGCGCCGTCACGTTTACTGAGGACACAGATCTGCCCACTGGGCCGGGCCTGCAGCCACTCTTCCCAGGTTGGGGTCCGCAGGTCCGGGTTGCTGTCGGCCCCTGACCTGCCTCAGAGTCCGGGGCCTTTGGAACTGTGCCTCCCCATCTCCACCCACCCTGGCTGGTGCCATGAGGGGACTGGATCCTGGGATCCTGTTCCTCTTGGGCAGCAGAGACTGGGGGACCAGAGGAGATGATGGGTCTTCAAGCCCCACATTCAAACCCCAGCCCACCACGCACAGTCTGGGGGTTCGGGGTGAGGGAGTTGATGTCTCTGAGCCCCAGTTTTATCACCACTAAAATGAGGCCGACATACTGGGGCAGAGTGCCAGTCCCAGGGCTAACAGAGGCCTGTTTCCTACTGACAATACCTCTTACCCCTAGGAACAGCTCCAACAACCACACACTAGGGAACACTCAACCCGGGCCAACTTGTCAGAGGCACGTGAGCCACAGCGACTCCATGTTGAATGGGGCTGGGTAAAGGGAGGCTGAGACCTGCTGGGCCGCATTCCCAGGAGGCTAGGCATTCTTAGTCACAGGATGAGATAGGAGGTCGGCACAAGATACAGCTCATAAAGACCTTGCTGATAAAGCAGGTTGCAGTAAAGAAGCCAGGCAAAGCCCACCAAACCCAAGATGGCCCATGAGAGCGACCTGTGATTGTCCTCACGGCTCATTATGTGCTAATTATAACGCATTAGCTGCTACAAGACACTCCCACCAGCGCCAAGACAGTTTACAGATGCCATGGCAACATCTGGAGGTTCCCTACATGGTCTCAGAAGGGAGGGCAGAAACTCT
>NW_022309419.1:0-9369 GCF_002776525.5 Piliocolobus tephrosceles
TTGATCTGTCTAATGTTGACAGTGGAGTGTTGAAGTCTCCCATGATTATTGTATGGGAGTCTAAGTCTCTTTGTAAGTCTCTAAGGACTTGCTTGATGAATCTGGGTGCTCCTGTATTGGGTGCATATATATTTAGGATAGTTAGCTCTTCTTGTTGAATTGATCCCTTTACCATTATGTAGTGGCCTTCTTTGTCTCTTTTGATCTTTGATGGTTTAAAGTCTGTTTTATCAGAGACTAGGATTGCAACCCCTGCTTTTTTTTGTTCTCCATTTGCTTGGTAGATCTTCCTCCATCCCTTTATTTTGAGCCTATGCATGTCTCTGCATGTGAGATGGTCTCCTGAAGACAGCAGACTGATGGGTCTTGACTCTTTATCCAGTGTGCCAGTCTGTGTCTTTTAATTGCACCATTTAGTCCATTAACATTTAAGGTTAATATTGTTATGTGTGAACTTGATCGTGCCATTATGATATTAACTGGTTATTTTGCTCATTAGTTGATGCAGTTTCTTCCTAACCTCGATGGTCTTTATATTTTGGCATGTTTTTGCAATGGCTGGTACCAGTTTTTCCTTTCCATGTTTAGGGCTTCCTTCAGGGTCTCTTGTAAGGCAGGCCTGGTGGTGACAAAATCTCTAAGCATTTGCTTATCTGTAAAGGATTTTATTTCTCCTTCACTGATGAAACTTAGTTTGGCTGGATATGAAATTCTGGGTTTAAAATTCTTTTCTTTAAGAACGTTGAATATTGGCCTCCACTCTCTTCTGGCTTGTAGAGTTTCTGCTGAGAGATCTGCTGTCAGTCTGATGGGCTTCCCAGTTAGTGTCAGTCTGATGGGCTTCCCAGTTAGTAGCTTCTCCCAGTTAGGCTACTCAGGGGTCAGAGACCCACTGGAGCAGGCAGTCTGCCCCTTCTCAGATCTCAACCTCCGTGTTCGGAGATCCACTGCTCTCTTCAAAGCTGTCAGACAGAGTCGTTCGCGTCTGCACAGGCCTCTGCTGCCCTGTCCCCAGAGGCGGAGTCTACAGAGACAGGCAAGTTTCCTTGAGCTGCTGTGAGCTCCACCCAGTTCGAGCTTCCCAGTGGCTTTGTTTACCTACTTAAGCCTCAGCGATGGTGGGCGCCCCTCCCCCAGCCTCGCTGCTGCCTTGTGGTTAAATTGCCACAGACTGCTGTTTTAGCAAGGAGGGAGGCTCCATGGGAATGGGCCCCTCCTGGCCAGGTGTGGGATATGTTCTCCTGGTGTGCCAGTGTGCTTACAGCACAGTATTGGGGTGGGAGTTACCCGATTTACCAGGTGTTGTGTGTCTCAGTTCCCCTGGCTATGAAAAGGGACTCCCTTCCCCCTTGAGCTTCCCAGGTGAGGCAATGCCTCACCCTGCTTCAGCTCTCGCTGGTCAGGCTGCAGCAGCTGACCAGCACCGATTGTCCGGCACTCCCGAGTGAGATGACCCCAGTACCTCAGTTGAAAATGCAGAAATCACCGGTCTTCTGTGTCGCTCGCGCTGGGAGTTGGAGACTGGAGCTGTTCCTATTTGGCCATCTTGCTCTGCCCTCTAAACCTTTCTTTTGATTCAGCACGTTGGAGGCACTCTTTTCATAGAAACTGCGAAGTGACATTTGGGAGGCCATTATAGCCAATGATGAAAAACCAAATATCCCCAGATAAAAACTAGAAAGAAGCTGTCCACGAAACTGCTTTCTGTAGTGTGGATTCAACTCACAGAGTTAAACCTCTCTTTTGATTTGGCAGTTTGCATACACTCTCTTTGTAGAATCTGTGAAGGGACACTTGGGAGCCCATTGATGCCTATGGGGAAAAAGCGAATATCCCCAGATAAAAATGGCAAAGAATCTGTCTGTGAAACTGCTTTCTGATGTGTGGATTCATGTCACAGAATTAAATCTTTCTTTTGATTGAGCAGGTTAAAAACACTCTTTTTGTAGTATCTGTGAAGGCACATTCTGAAGCATAATGTGTCCTATTGGGAAAAAAGGAATATCCCCAGATAAAACTAAAAAGAAGCTATCTGTGAATCTGTTTTGTGATGTGTGTATTCATCTCACAGAGATAAACCTTTTTTTTGACTCAGTATGTTGGAAAAACTTTTTTTCCTAGAATCTACAAAGAAATATTTGGGAGCTCATTGTGGCCTGTGTGGTAAAACAGATTATCCTCTGATAAGAACTGCAAAGAAACTAGCTGTGAAGCTGCTTTGTGTTCTGTAGATTCACTTCACAGAGTTAAACCTTTCTTTTCATTCCGCAATTTGCACACACTCTTTTTGTAGAATCTGCAAAAGGACATTTGGGTGCTTATTGAGGCCAATGGGGACAAACAGAATATCCCCAGATAAAAACTAAAAAGAAGTGATCTGTGAATCTGTTTTGTGGTGTATGGATTCAACTCACAGAGATAAACCTTTCTTTTGACTCAGCATGTTGGAAAAACTTTTTTCATAGAATCTGCACAGAAATATTTTGGAGCCCATTGTGGTCTATGGGGTAAAGCCGATTTTTCCCTGATAAAAACTGGAAATAAACTGTCTGTGAAACTGCTTTGTGTTCTTTGGATTCACCTCACAGAGTTAAATCTTTCCTTTGATTTAGTAGTTTTACAACACTCCTTTTGTAGAATCTGTGAAGGAACCCTTGGGAGACCAGTGAGGCTTATGGGGAAAAATTGAATATCACCAATATAAACTAGTAAAAAGCTATCTGTGAAACTGCTTTGTGATGTGTGTATTCATCTCACAGGGTTAAACCTTTCATTTGATTCACAATGTTGGAAACACTTTTTTCACTCAATCTGTGAAGAAACATTTCAGAATCCACTGAGGCCAAAGTGAGAAAACTGAATATCCCCAGATAAAAACCAGAAAGAAGGGATTTCTAAAACTGCTTTGTGTGCTGTGAAATCATCTCACAGAGTTAAACCTATCTTTTGATTCAGCAGGTTGGAAACACTCTGTAGAATCTGTGAATGGACCCTTGGGGGCCCATGGATGCCTATGGGGAAAAAACGGAATATCCCCAGATGAAAACTAGAAGGAAGCTACCTGTGAAATGTCTTGGTGATGTGTGGATTCATCTCACAGAGTTAAAATTTATTTTGATACATTGAATTGGAAACAACCTTTTTGTAGAACCTGTGAAGGAACATTCGGTAGTGCATTTTGGCCTAAGGAGAAAATACAAATATCCCCAGATGAAAACTAGAAAAAAAGCTATATGTGAAACTCCTTTGTGAGGTGTGGATTCATCTCACAGAGTTAAACTTTTCTTTTAATTCAGCGGGTTGGAAACTCTGTTTTTGTAGAATATGCAAACAGATACTTGAGACCCTATCGTGGCCTGAGGGGAAAAAGTGAATATCCCCAAATAAAAATTAGAAAGTAGCTATCTGAGAAACTGCTTTGTGATGTGGATTCATCACGCAGAGTTAAACTTTTCTTTTGATTCAGCAGGTTAAAAACACTCTTTTTGTAGAATCTGCCAAGGGACACTAGGGAGCACATTATGGGTAATGGGGAAAAACAGAGCATTCCCACATAAAAACTAGAAGGAAGCTACCTATGAAACTGATTGGTGATGTGTGGATTCATTTCACAGATTTAAAACTTTTTTTTTTTTGATACAGCAGATTGGAAATGCTCTTTTTGTAGAATCTGTGAAGGAACACTCAGGAGTGCATTTTGGCCTATGGGAAAAATAAGAATATTCCCATATAAAAACTAAAAAGAAGCTATCTGTGAAACTGCTTTCTGATGTGTGCATTTACCACACAGAGTTAAACTTTTCTTTTGATCCAGAATGTTGGAAAAATTATTTTTCTGGATCTGTGAAGGGACATTTAGAGCCCATTGAGGCCTTTGGAGAAAAATGGAATATCCTCAGATAAAAAGTAGAAAGAAGCTATCTGTGAAACTGCTTTGTGATGTGTGGATTCATCTCACATAGTTACACCTTTCTTTTTATTCACCATGATGGAAACATTCTTTTTTACAGGGTCTGTGAAGGGACATTTGGAGACCCATTGAGGCCTTTGGAGTAAAACCAAATATCCACAGATAAAAACTAGAAAGAAGCTATCTGTGAAACTGCTTTCTGATGTGCAGATACCTCTCATGGAGTTAAACTTTTCTTTTGATTCTGTGGTTGGGAAACACTTTTTTTTTTTTTATGTTTTATAGTTCCTCAAATTTTCTTTTTTTTTTTTTTTTATTATTATACTTTAAGTTCTAGGGTACATGTGCATAACATGCAGGTTACATATGAATACATGTGCCATGTTGGTGTGCTGCACCCATCAACTCGTAAGCACCCATCAATTCATCATTTATATCAGGTATAACTCCCCAATGCAATCCCTCCCCCCTCCCCCCTCCCCATGATAGGCCCCAGTGTGTGATGTTCCCCTTCCCGAGTCCAAGTGAGCTCATTGTTCAGTTCCCACCTATGAGTGAGAACATGCGGTGTTTGGTTTTCTCTTCTTGTGATAATTTGCTAAGAATGATGGTTTCCAGCTGCATCCATGTCTCTACAAAGGACGCAAACTCATCCTTTTTTATGGCTGCATAGTATTCCATGGTGTATATGTGCCACATTTTCGTAATCCAGTCTGTCACTGATGGACATTTGGGTTGATTCCAAGTCTTTGCTATTGTGAATAGTGCCGCAATAAACATATGTGTGCATGTGTCTTTGTAGTAGCATAATTTATAATCCTTTGGGTATATACCCAGTAGTGGGATGGCTGGGTCATATGGTACATCTAGTTCTAGATCCTTGAGGAATCGCCATACTGTTTTCCATAATGGTTGAACTAGTTTACAATCCCACCAACAGTGTAAAAGTGTTCCTATTTCTCCACATCCTCTCCAACACCTATTGTTTCCTGATTTTTTAATGATTGCCATTCTAACTGGTGTCAGATGGTATCTCATTGTGGTTTTGATTTGCATTTCTCTGATGGTCAGTGATGATGAGCATTTTTTCATGTGTCTGTTAGCTGTATGAATGTCTTCTTTTGAGAAATGTCTGTTCATATCCTTTGCCCACTTTTGGATGGGGTTGTTTGTTTTTTTCTTGTATATTTGCTTGAGTTCTTTGTAGATTCTGGAAATGAGCCCTTTGTCAGATGAGTAGATTGCAAAAATTTTCTCCCATTCTGTAGGTTGCCTGTTCACTCTGATGGTAGTTTCTTTTGCTGTGCAGAAGCTCTTTAGTTTAATGAGATCCCATTTGTCAATTTTGGCTTTTGCTGCCGTTGCTTTTGGTGTTTTAGACATGAAGTCCTTGCCCATGCCTATGTCCTGAATGGTACTACCTAGATTTTCTTCTAGGGTTTTTATGGTATTAGGTCTAACATTTAAGTCTCTAATCCATCTTGAATTAATCTTCGTATAAGGAGTAAGGAAAGGATCCAGTTTCAGCTTTCTACTTATGGCTAGCCAATTTTCCCAGCACCATTTATTAAATAGGGAATCCTTTCCCCATTTCTTGTTTTTGTCAGGTTTGTCAAAGATCAGATGGTTGTAGATGTGTGGCATTATTTCTGAAGGCTCCGTTCTGTTCCATTGGTCTATATCTCTGTTTTGGTACCAGTACCATGCTGTTTTGGTTACTGTAGCCTTGTAGTATAGTTTGAAGTCAGGTAGCGTGACGCCTCCGGCTTTGTCCTTTTGACTTAGGATTGTCTTGGCAATGCGGGCTCTTTTTTGGTTCCATATGAACTTTAAAGCAGTTTTTTCCAATTCGGTGAAGAAACTCATTGGTAGCTTGATGGGGATGGCATTGAATCTATAAATTACCTTGGGCAGTATGGCCATTTTCACAATATTGATTCTGCCTATCCATGAGCATGGTATGTTCTTCCATTTGTTTGTGTCCTCTTTGATTTCACTGAGCAGTGGTTTGTAGTTCTCCTTGAAGAGGTCCTTTACATCCCTTGTAAGTTGGATTCCTAGGTATTTTATTCTCTTTGAAGCAATTGTGAATGGAAGTTCATTCCTGATTTGGCTCTCTGCTTGTCTGTTACTGGTGTATAAGAATGCTTGTGATTTTTGCACATTAATTTTGTATCCTGAGACTTTGCTGAAGTTGCTTATCAGCTTAAGAAGATTTTGGGCTGAGACGATGGGGTTTTCTAAATATACAATCATGTCATCTGCAAACAGGGACAATTTGACTTCTTCTTTTCCTAACTGAATACCCTTGATTTCTTTCTCTTGCCTGATTGCCCTAGCCAGAACTTCCAACACTATGTTGAATAGGAGTGGTGAGAGAGGGCATCCCTGTCTTGTGCCAGTTTTCAAAGGGAACTTTTCCAGTTTTTGCCCATTCAGTATGATATTAGCTGTGGGTTTGTCATAAATAGCTCTTATTATTTTGAGGTACGTTCCATCAATACCGAATTTGTTGAGCGTTTTTAGCATGAAGGGCTGTTGTTTTTAGAATATCTGAAGGGACAATTTGGAGCCCATTGTGGCCTATGGGGAAAAAAAAATATCCCCAGAAAAAAATTAGAAAGAAGCTATCTGTGAAACTGCTTTGTGATGTTTGGATTAAACTCAAATGGGTAAAACTTTCTGTTGATTCAGCAGGTTAAGAACACTCTTTTTGTAAAATCTACGAAGGGACATTTAGGAGCCCATCGAGGCCTATTGGGAAAACAGAATATCCACAGATAAAAACTAGAAAGAAACTATCTGTGAAACTGCTTTGTGATGCATGGATTCATCTCACAGTGTTTAAACTTTTTTTTATCCAGCAGGTTGGAAATTCTTTTTTTTATTATTATTTTTATTATTATTTTTATTTTATTTTTTATTATACTTTAAGTTCTAGGGTACATGTGCATAACGTGCAGGTTTGTTACATATGTATACATGTGCCATATTGGTGTGCTGCACCCATTAACTCGTCAGCACCCATCAATTCATCATTTATATCAGGTATAACTCCCCAGTGCAATCCCACCCCCTCCCCCCTCCCCATGATAGGCCCCAGCGTGTGATGTTCCCCTTCCCGAGTCCAAGTGAGCTCATTGTTCAGTTCCCACCTATGAGTGAGAACATGCGGTGTTTGGTTCTCTCTTCTTGTGATAGTTTGCTAAGAATGATGGTTTCCAGCTGCATCCATGTCCCTACAAAGGACGCAAACTCATCGTTTTTTATGGCTGCATAGTATTCCATGGTGTATATATGCCACATTTTCTTAATCCAGTCTGTCACTGATGGACATTTGGGTTGATTCCAAGTCTTTGCTATTGTGAATAGTGCCGCAATAAACATACGTGTGCCTGTGTCTTTGTAGTAGCATAATTTATAATCCTTTGGGTATATACCCAGTAATGGGATGGCTGGGTCATATGGTACATCTAGTTCTAGAACCTTGAGGAATCGCCATACTGTTTTCCATAATGGTTGAACTAGTTTACAATCCCACCAACAGTGTAAAAGTGTTCCTATTACTCCACATCCTCTCCAACACCTGTTGTTTCCTGATTTTTTAATGATTGCCATTCTAACTGGTGTGAGATGGTATCTCATTGTGGTTTTGATTTGCATTTCTCTGATGGCAAGTGATGATGAGCATTTTTTCATGTGTCTGTTGGCTGTATGAATGTCTTCTTTTGAGAAATGTCTGTTCATATCCTTTGCCCACTTTTTGATGGGGTTGTTTGTTTTTTTCTTGTATATTTGTTTGAGTTCTTTGTAGATTCTGGAAATGAGCCCTTTGTCAGATGAGTAGATTGCAAAAATTTTCTCCCATTCTGTAGGTTGCCTGTTCACTCTGATGGTAGTTTCTTTTGCTGTGCAGAAGCTCTTTAGTTTAATGAGATCCCATTTGTCAATTTTGGTTTTTGCTGCCGTTGCTTTTGGTGTTTTAGACATGAAGTCCTTGCCCATGCCTATGTCCTGAATGGTACTACCTAGATTTTCCTCTAGGGTTTTTAAGGTATTAGGTCTAACCTTTTAAGTCTCTAATCCATCTTGAATTAATCTTCGTATAAGGAGTAAGGAAAGGATCCAGTTTCAGCGTTCTACTTATGGCTAGCCAATTTTCCCAGCATCATTTATTAAATAGGGAATCCTTTCCCCATTTCTTGTTTCTCTCAGGTTTGTCAAATATCAGATGGCTGTAGATGTGTGGTATTATTTCTGAGGACTCTGTTCTGTTCCATTGGTCTATATCTCTGTTTTGGTTCCAGTAGCATGCAGTTTTGGTTACTGTAGCCTTGTAGTATAGTTTGAAGTCAGGTAGCGTGATGCCTCCTGCTTTGTTCTTTTGGCTTAGGATTGTCTTGGCAATGCGGGCTCTTTTTTGGTTCCATATGAACTTTAGAGCAGTTTTTTCCAATTCTGTGAAGAAACTCATTGGTAGCTTGATGGGGATGGCATTGAATCTATAAATAAGCTTGGAAAGTATGGCCATTTTCACGATATTGATTCTTCCTATCCATGAGCATGGTATGTTCTTCCATTTGTTTGTGTCCTCTTTGATTTCACTGAGCAGTGGTTTGTAGTTGTCCTTGAAGAGGTCCTTTACATCCCTTGTAAGTTGGATTCCTAGGTATTTTATTCTCTTTGAAGCAATTGTGAATGGAAGTTCATTCCTGATTTGGCTCTCTGCTTGTCTGTTACTGGTGTATAAGAATGCTTGTGATTTTTGCACATGAATTTTGTATCCTGAGACTTTGCTGAAGTTGCTTATCAGCTTAAGAAGATTTTGGGCTGAGACGATGGGGTTTTCTAAATACACAATCATGTCATCTGCAAACAGGGACAATTTGACTTCTTCTTTTCCTAACTGAATACCCTTGATTTCTTTCTCTTGCCTAATTGCCTTAGCCAGAACTTCCAAAACTATGTTGAATAGGAGTGGTGAGAGAGGGCATCCCTGTCTTGTGCTAGTTTACAAAGGGAATTTTTCCAGTTTTTGCCCATTCAGTATGATATTGGCTGTGGGTTTGTCATAAACAGCTCCTATTATTTTTAGGTATGTTCCATCAATACCAAATTTATTGAGCGTTTTTAGCAGGAAGGGCTGTTGAATTTTGTCAAAAGCCTTTTCTGCATCTATTGAGATAATCCTGTGGTTCTTGTCTTTGGTTCTGTTGATATGCTGGATTACGTTGATTGATTTGCGAATGTTGAACCAGCCTTGCATCCCAGGGATGAAGCCCACTTGATCATGGTGGATAAGTTTTGATGTGCTGCTGAATCCGGTTTGCCAGTATTTTATTGAGAATTTTTGCATCGATGTTCATCAGGGGATTGGTCTAAAATTCTCTTTTTTTGTTGTGTCTCTGCCATGCTTCGGTATCAGGATGATGTTGGCCTCATAAAATGAGTTAGGGAGG
>NW_022309420.1:0-8136 GCF_002776525.5 Piliocolobus tephrosceles
AAATTCCTCCTTGGTCCATTGGGCTGCAGAATGAATATTGTATTCACTGGCATGAAAACATTAATCTCCTTGTACATTCCATCAGAGCTCTTGGGTGACAAGATATATTGTCAATGAGCAGTATTATCTTGAAAAGAATCTTTTATTCTGCACAGTAGGTCTCAAGAGTGGCCTTAAAATATTCAGTAAACCATGCTGTAAACAGATGTGTTGTCATCCATGCTTTCTTGTTCCATTTCTAGAACTGGGCTATACAAGAGGTTGAGCATTCAGCCTGTCTTGATGTTCGGTGGGCCTTCCTTACTGAAACTTGATTCTTTCAAGCTTTTGACTTAAACATCTCTCACTTTAACTCTTCCTTTCACTTGAGCGTATTTAGTGTAATTCTTCAGAGCCCTAGGATTTTCGAAATGGTAAATGAGCTTTGGCTTCAGCTTAATGTCACCAGCTGCATGAGCCCCTAACAAGTCAGCCTGTTCTTTGAAGTTCTGAAGTCAGACATTGGCGCCTTCTCTGTAACTATCAAAGTCTTAGATGACAACTTCTTCCAATATAATGATGTTTGTCTACACTGAAGATCTGTTTTTTATTGTAGCCACCTTCATCAGTGATCTTAGCTAGATCTTCTGAATAACTTGCTACAGCTTCTGCAACAGCACTTGTTGCTTCACCTTGCACTTTTATGTTATGGGGTTGGCTTCCTTCCTTAAACCTCGTAAGCCAACCTCTGCTAACTTCAAACTTTTCTTCTGCAGCCTCCTTACCTCTCAGCCTTCATAGAATTGAAGAAAGTTAGGGCCTTGCTCTGGCCTAGGCTTTGATTTAAGGGAATGTTGTAAATGGTTTGATCGTCTATCCAGACCTTTAAAACTTTCTTCTTATCAGGAGTAAAGCTGTTCCACTTTCCTTATCATTCATGTGTTCACTGGAGTAGCACTTTTAATTTCCTTCAGGAACTCTGCATTCACAACTAGGCTGTTTGGTGCAAGAGGCCTAGCTTTCAGCATACCTTGGCTTTATACTTAATTATTTCTAGCTTGTGATTTAAAGTTAGATAACTCTCCCTTTCACTTGAACACTTAGAGGCCATTGTAGGGTTATTAGCTAGCCTAATTTCAGTATTGTTGTGTCTCAAGAAATAGGGAAGCCTGAGGAGAAAAAGACAGATGGGGAGACTACTGCTTGGTGGAGCAGTCATAGCACACACATTTATCAATTAAGTGTTCAGTGTCCTATGGTCATGGTTCATGGCACCCCAAACCAATTGCAGTAGTAACATCAAAGATCAGCGATCACAGATCACTAACAGACACAATAGTATGAAAAAATTTGAAATATTGCAAAAATAACCAAAATGCTACACAGAGACACAAACTGAGTATGTGCTGGTGGAAAAATGGCACCAATATACTTGCTCAATGCAAGATTGACATAGACATTCAATTTGTTAAACAA
Organism: Piliocolobus tephrosceles; assembly: GCF_002776525.5. NCBI lineage: Eukaryota > Metazoa > Chordata > Mammalia > Primates > Cercopithecidae > Piliocolobus > Piliocolobus tephrosceles. The sequence goes on from NW_022309420.1 coordinate 1,456, forward strand.
AATATCTGCGAAACTCAATAAAGCATAGCAAAATAAAACAGTGTATGCCCGTATTTAGACAAGGTAGATGGTATATATTGGGATTGAATTACCTGGATATTTCTTTTAACTTCACTCATAATTTGCCCAAATGCTAATTTAAACTTTTCTAAAATAACCTCTCAGGAAAATAATATCCTTAATTTAATACATCTTCTTAGCTTTAAGCATCCTTATATGTATAGGTACATAAATGTTATGTGTGCCTGTCCTCAGTGTTTTTGTCATAAAATAATTTTAATATTCCTTTAGTATAATGCTAAAGAAATTGTGATGCATATATCTTATATATATACACACACACACATAAAGGACTTCTATATATTTTATCTAGGAATGGTCTGAAAATACTACTTTTCTTATTTGTAACTTATTAAACTAAGATGATAAAATCAATAAATTTAAAAGTTATAAGTCCAATGTCTGTTCTTTTTTTGAAAACACAGTAGAAAGACAGAAACCCAATGTTTTTGTTACATTCAAGTTATCTAATCAAGGTAAGGTAGACTCTGGAATACCTAGACCATTCAACAAAAAGAAAATAAATCTCAATTTCTCACAACTAACGGAGACTTTCAAGGTTAAAAGGGACCTTCAAGGTCATCTGCTTCATCTTAAGAGAAGGCTTCACTGCTGCTAGACATCTTCAATCACTTCTTAAAGACTGACTCCCCATGGAGTTTCAAACCTCACTTAACATTTCTGTTTAGACTGTAGAAACCCATTTATAAAGGGACACACTATATATGCTGATCAGCTACATCCTCCAGTAAATGAATCCATCTATTTTCTACAGCCTGTGCCCAAGTGTTACACATGCTGTTTAATTAGGATCCAAAAATGTACGGATTTTTCATTATTCACTGTTTCCCTCATTACCTAAACTTCCCAGTGCTTTCCCACTTGAGTGCGGAAGAGCTATGAATTAGTTTTCTTTCTTGCTACCATGAAGATTCTGGAATTATCTTAAGATAATGAAGACAGTAGAGAGAAACTCAAAAACTTTCTAACGTGGTAGAAAGGATCCTGGGGTTTTAGTTGCTGATCATGTAAAAATAGTAGATAAGTTTAGAGATCAGTGGCTCTTAATCACTTTCTTTAAAGATTAGAGACCCCCGTGAGAATCTGTTGAAAGTTCTAAGTCTCAAGAAATAAGAAAACAGCATAGTATTTACTTCATGTGTACATACACTTACAGGATAGTCATAAACCCTCCTGAAGACTAAGTGAAAATCACATATATACCCTGTTATAGCATCTCTTTTCTCATAATAAAACCAGTGTCAACATTTGACTGGTTATAGACAAATACGTTTAAGTTATGGGGCATTGCATGTGTATTGTAAGTAACTGTAAAATGTGAACAATGTACTAGAAAAGTTGAAGATGTCAAATTCACTTCACCTTATTCTGAATTATTTCATACTTTAAAAATATTAAGTAGGCAAGTTCTAAATCTCAGAATCTCCATGAATAATATAAACCTATATGTTATTTACACCCTTTCTTCTTTTCATTTGTTGTTTCCTTGGTCTTTCTAAAATGGTATAAATCCCCATTGAAAAGACCTTTTATTAGACTTACTCCTAATTACTTCACCCTCGTTATCACATGCTGTTACAACTCAGTATCCCAAGAGTAACCATTTGGTGAATGTGATACCACGTTTTCCTGAACATGGCTGTAAGGAAATATGGAGTGTGGAAGCTGGTAGAAGTATGTCCACACCCAAGCAAATGTGCCAAGACTGTGAGCATCTCACCCAGTAACATTGCCTTTGTTATTGTGGCAGCGCGGGCGTTGGAAGAACTGGAGTCTTCATAACATTAAGCATTGTTTTGGAAAGAATGAGATATGAAGGAGTCGTAGATATCTTCCAGACCGTCAAAATGTTAAGAACACAACGACCAGCTATGGTACAGACAGAGGTGAGAAAATCCGTTGCATTTTTCACATCTCAAGAGCCTACGTTTTGCTAGCCTGGACCTCCTGGAGTCCAGACTCTGTCAACACCACACACATAACACTATGGGGAAAGCATCAAACCGTTTAATAATTTTGAACCTCATTTTCCCCCTTTTTAAATGGGGTGAGATTATCAGTGTTTTAGTGTTGCTATAGAAATCCCGTGCGATTATATGTTACATTGAGCTATGTTAAATTTCACTACTGGACCATTTTTGACCAATAAAATGGCAATTTCATAAAATTCGTTATATTCATATTCCTATAGTATATATATATATAGAGAGAAAGCATAATGCTTAGTACATACAATAATCTCAGCCCATTTAACTTCTCCATTCTCCCTCTGTGTACCTACAAAGGTATCAGCTGTTCTATATTTCATGTCTTAACAATGGCCATTCAAAACATTTTGATTCTGGATAAGCATAGAGATATTATATTAGCCCCTCATTTCCTATTCCAATAATTAATATGGCAATTTGGATATTTCTCTTAATAAGAGTTTATGATATAGCCAGTCTGATCTATTGAGCATTCATTTCTAAAGATAATATTACTGATAGAATTTATGTTCTGCAAAAGGCCACCAAATTATACAACTCATATGTGTTCCTCAATTCGTCATCCACAGTATCTTTCAGACTGATTTCAAAGTAGTACAAGTGTGTGGCTTGCAATACTCAAAACATTCTCTCAGCCTGACAAACTTAATGGGTCTTGGGGGTTACAGAGGGAAATTGGACATTTAAAAAGCCTGAACACTTAGCCAAGCAACTGACTGTGACAAGATAGGAAAGTAAACACCATTTATTTTGCATTACCATTTTTTTTATAGAAAAACGCACATTTAAGCAAAATAGAAACTGTCTTTCAGCCCGGTTGGCCACTGAAAATAGATTTCTTTTATGGGGAAAATCCTACTTTTTCTCATCCCTATAGAGATCTGTAAATTGTAATTTTTCCATCTCTCCAACAATGCTTCAATTTATTCCCATATGATAGTGTTCTTCGTTGTCTGAAAAAAGCCATGTTTCGTACCGTTTTATTTTAGTGTGTGCCTTTCTATAACAGACAGCTAGCAATCACACAGAATTGGGCCGAATTCACAGGTATTTTTTGATGTGGGCAGCCAATCTTGTGAAGCCATTTTCAGGGATGAAAAGCTTGGAAGTCCAGTTCCCTGTGTAAATGGATTTGTGTGCCTGGTGTGCTGCACCAGCTACCTTCTGGCTGTATATGAACATCATATATAAGTGAGAGAGACAGCCAAAAGGTAGCTGAAATGACTGTGAGTGATCCTCATTGCAAGCTCTACTATCCAAACATAATTTTTTAAAAATTCAAATTTTGTTGGCAGCAGCTCAGAAGATAAGTAAATTCAGATTTTTCTCAGGACAGTTTGTGTATCAGCCTCTCATATATTTAAACTGAGAATTCATTATCACAAATAAGCAGATAATTGTAAAGGATGACTTTCATCATTATCTGTTTATAAGGCATGTAAGAAGTGTTATGTGCTCAATTGGTGGTCATTGTTTGATACTACTTGGAAAACACTTATCTGGGAAGGCAGTGTTCACTTGACCTGCCACTGCTTGGAACTGGGAGATCATTTTAGTCAAATTGATTGACAAAGTTAATAAACACTCCATGTGGCTAATTTTTCTTCCTTCACTATAACCAATTGGTCATTGGATTAGATCAACTGACAAAAGTATGATTTTTGCCCCATATAGATGTAATTTTGTTATTCAATATTGATTTTTATTTTTCTATTAAAATATGCTCATGGTCCCTTCCTTTGTTTCTCCCCATTCGTTGTCTCCTGCAGGATCAGTATCAGTTTTGCTATCGAGCCGCACTAGAGTACCTGGGCAGCTTTGATCACTATGCAACGTAGAAACCCCTGACCCATTCTGGATTTTTACTACAAGCCCTTCAATATCCATGGAGTCTCTTCTGAGCCATACAGGGCACTTGAGAAGTCCTTCTTAACTTCTAGCTAACAACTACTTAGTGGGACTATTACACACAAAACAAATTAAAAACAAATTATTCCAGGTGGACCAAGAATTCACAGTTTAATAATCTAACCTGAAAAATAATGAAGAGAATCCTGACTGATGAGGCATCTGAAGGATTTTATTTACAGATACCTCAAGGATTCAAAATCAAGGGAAGAAGAAATCACAGCAAAGAACCACCATCTCATTCAGGATTGTTTGAAAGGTGCAAGGAGAAATTGTCAGAATGCTGCAATTCAGCCCAAGATGCGTGCTGGTGTGGCTTCTCACAGCGAAATGGACTCTGCTTTGACATCACCCCTTCCCACCATACTGCTCATAATAACATTTTAGGGGAAAAGGGAGGGGGGAATGTTTAAAAAGAAAGTCCTTGATTTAGTTTTTTAGTATTGTAAAGATACTGCTGACCTGTGCTTCATTTCTAACTGTGTAAACAACTTTTTTTTAACAAAATGTATCATTCGATAAAGTGAATTTTAAAAAAGTTACATAACTCTTCATTTTTTATTTCCAAATCGTAGGTTTTTTTAAGCCGTAGAACTGTTATCTGTAATATCTTGCTGTAGAAATATCAAATAATTTGAAAATTTGCACATTTTTGTGCAATACTCAATCTACAGTATCAGTCTCCTCAGATATATTAATTTTACACTTCTGTTCAGTTTTGATTGGTGAGAAAGTACCCATTCTCTTCAAATTATCAAAGATAATTATTATTTTGTTTTGTTTTTGGAATCAACAGGGAGGCGCAAAGTATAAAGTTGCTGCTAACATATATACATATATATCCAAATTTTACAAGGGTGTCTATGTATATATAGACAGTGTGTCCACACAAAAAATAGATATAGCTATCAGTCAGTTCTTCCATGATTTAGTTTTTTTAAATGTAGAAAAGCTATTGTAAATATCTCTTTCCATTTATTCTTAATTTTTCGACATATTGGTATTTCTTAATATCACAAAACTTTAATTTTTTAAAGGGAAATGAGAAATGCACATCAGTGATTGTCAAACCTCACCCCCTAATTTCCTACCCAATCTCCCCCCACCTACCCAATCATATTCACAAATTCTGTTTTGTCAGGCTTCCAACAAAGTTCAATATTTCTAACACTCTAGTGCAATAAAAATTATTAAATAGCTAAGAGGTGTGCATGTGGGAAAGGTCAGTGCATATCCCTTTAGGAGGGGAGAATGTTGTAATATATCAGCTATCGAGTTGTTTAAAAAAAGTGTATTCAATCGTATATTGTCTATAGTATGTGCTATGAAATTTGCATTTATGATATGTAACAGGGGCAGAGCCAAATTCATGTTACTCTGTTCAGTCAGAAACATTTTGTGGCATACGGCATTCCTGGGAAGTGCTGTACCTTGTTTCGTTTTGGTTTTAGTTTTGCATTTAGAGTGCCTTATAATTGATGCCTATTTTAATAGCATTTCTTTTTAGCTTTTGGTTTGTATTTCCATTCACTGTTCGTATCTGTTACTCTTTCTATTAAAGCATTATCTGTTTACCACATGTACAAAAACTCTTTGAATAATATGCATTCCTAGTTTTCAGCCAAGTCGGGGATGTTAGTGATTGTACCAGCCCAAAGCACTTGGATAATCAGAGCCCTTCTTCCTTTTATAATCGTCAACATCAGAAAAAGCTACTTGTTTTATTTATATTCCCTTCCAAATCTGCTCTGGAACATGCAGTAACTGCACCAAACTTACTTTAGTAACAAATATCATTGGCAACTTTGGAATATATTTGATATTCCATTAGAATTTTTCTAAAAGGGGAAATATATATATATCTTACCCCCAATTCTTTCAACATTCTATAGGAAGCCATGGATGATGGCATGAGTTTGCCACATTTTACATGATTTTAAATAATCCTCAAAATATCCAAGGAACTCTTAAAGAGTTTTGGTATGAGTATACTGCTTTGGTTTAATTTTAGCTTCATGGATGTTCTGCATGGAAGGATTTTTGTTTTCCACATTTTCCCATTGCTAGCAGAATGAAATCCAAGAGACCAAACACTTGCAAGCATCGTATTTGAGCACTTTTGTAAAAAACAAAGAAAAAGAAAAAAAAGAAAATATATATAATACTTTAAAAAAGTATCTAGAAGGCTACCTCAGAATGAGACTCTCTAACCTACATCAGAACCAGAGAAGAATGTGCACTATGTGGGTCTGTTATCATTTTCTTTTCGTTTGTATCTTTTTGGAGATTTATCCAAGTGCCAGATTACTCAGTGCTATAATTTTCTTTTAGTTAAACAAAGGGGGTCAGACAGACATTGCATCATCCAGACATGCCTTGTTGGACATGTGGAATCCGATGGAGCATTGCACACCAGAATGATTGGCCAATGAGCAGCTTCTCTCCCTGAAACAAAAACTGCCCATTTGGCAAAGGGAAAGATGACAATAATCAGAAGAAGAAAATGAATGGGATGCATACCATAGACGAACGAGGCGGAGACTATTGCGGGAATCTTACTGTTCAGGAGCTGTTCCTAGAACTAACTCCCTTACTGTCATTGATGTGCATTCCACTCTGTGCTTTTCTGTACAACCATTCAAGTTTTAATTTCCCACGTAAAACATCTTTATCTGCCATTACCACAAGCTTTCGAGTTTCCAGT
>NW_022309421.1:0-1122 GCF_002776525.5 Piliocolobus tephrosceles
TGTCCTTACTCTACACACGAGACTCACTAGGAGATACTTTCAGATTTTGCCTAAGCGCACGAAGTTTAATCGGCAAATAGACATTCCAGCAAATGCATTTCTCTAAGATCCTCTACCTCTTTTCACTGGGAGGGGGGAGTGCGGAGGGGGGAGGGGGGAGGGGGGGAACGTAACTTGCCTCCAAGGGTTGGAGACAAAGCCGTTACTGCGGACATGAGCGCTGCCCACCCCGGGAACTGCTGCGCCACGAGGCACGGCCGTGCACCCTGGACGCAGGAGTAGCACACGACGCTAGCACAGGCTGACGCCAGCCCTCTCCAGGAGGAGGCCTATCCTTTCTCCTCCCTCAGCCCCGAGGCTCCCTCCAGGCCTCAGTGCCTGCTGACAGGGCAGAGGACACAACTAGAGGCGGCTCTCAACTCCACCAGGTACAGGAGCCCCGGACGCTGGGGACTCCGCTGCTGCACGTCCGCGCCAACCTCCCTCTGGTCCGCCCTTCTCACAGGAGCCAGGCGTGGCCACTTTGACCCTCTGCACTTCTGTGGCTCCCACGAAAACCAGTCCAGTCAGCCCAGGCTGCCTCGCACCCCAGGGATGCCCGGCACAGGCCACATGTCCTCATCCAAGCTCCTGGGGCAAAAGGCTCTTGCAGTATTTCCCTTTCTAACTGAGCATCCCCAGCCTGCAATCCAAAGTGCTCCGAAGAGCATTTCTTTCGAGAGTGTCACGAAGCAGAGCTCGGAATGTTTCAGGTTTCAGAGCATTTTACAGTAGGGACACTCTGCCCCCCACCGATGTCCGCCCCACACAACCCCAGCACACCCTCTGAAGTCCTCAGCAACAACAGATTTTCTTTCTTCAAAAATGTCCCCAAGTCACAGAAACTCACGCGCAACTAACCGAAGGGGGTTGTGGACACCTGCACAGACTGGATGAAATTTAACTGTCACCTTTTCCCCCGGGGAATTGCAAGTCGTTCCTCAAAACACACCTGTTTTACTCAGCTGCATTTTAAGGTGAACACAAACAGATCATTTCGGCGAAACAAATGTCCCTTTGGGCTGTGTGTGGTTTCTTGACTCCTGTGAATAACTCAGCGTTCACCCTCACTTCTGGATAAGG
>NW_022309422.1:0-2187 GCF_002776525.5 Piliocolobus tephrosceles
TCTACAAAAAAATACAAGAGATAGCCAGGTGTGGTGGTGTATACTTGTAGTCCCAGTTACTGGGGAGGCCGAGGCAGGAGGATTGCCTGAGTTCTGGAGGCAGGGGTTGCATTGAGCCCTGATCACGCTACTGCACTCCAGCCTGGGTGAGAGAACAAGACTGTCTCGGAAAAAAAAAAAAAGTCTTTACATTATGCTTTTAAAATTTATGTCATTGGCTGGGCAGAGTGGCTCATGCCTGTAATCCCAGCACTTTGAGAGACTGAGGTGGGCAGATCACTTGAGGTCAGGAGTTTGAAACCAGCCTGGCCCACATGGTGAAACCCCATGTCTACTAAAAATACAAAAAATTAGCTAGGCGGGTGGCACACGCCTGTAATTCCAGCTACTGGGGAGACTGAGGCAGGATAATTGCTTGAACCTGGGAGGCAGAGGTTGCACTGAGCCAAGATTGTGCCAGCGCACTCCAGACTGGGTGACAGAATGAAATTCCATATCAAAAAATAAAATGTATGTCATTAACCTAATTTAGAATTGATATACACTCATGGTGTTTTGGAAGGCATCTATCCACCTACCTATTTACGTATCTTTTTCAGTGTAGCTAATTTATTGCCCTATCACTTATGGTAGTAGTTTTCTGGAAAGCCATGATGTCTGTTTAGAGGAGGGTCCCCCACCTTGCTTTGCCTTAGAAGTTGTGCTAGTGAGGTAGAGATGCCATAACAAAATACCATGGACTGGGTGGCTTAAATGACTGACAGAAATGTATTTTCTCACAGTTCTGGAGGTAGGAAGTCCAGATCCAGGTGCTGTTAGATTTGACTTCTGGCAAAGTCTGTCTTCCTTGTTGCTGTGCCTTTACATGGCCTTTAAACATCTCATATAGAGATAACATTTATTCAGTGAGTTTTTTTTTCCTTAAGAAGGACACACGACAGGTCCAAATAAGATTTGCACTAGAACTTTCAGTCCAAATGAGACTTCTTGAAAATAAAAAAGTTAATGCGTGTGGGTGGGTGTGTGTATGTGATGGTGAAGTACTATATATTCTGTTCACATTTTTGAAAAAAAAAATTTTTTTGAGATGGAGTTTCACTCTTGTGGCCCAGGCTGGAGTGCAATGGTGTGATCTTGTCTCACTGCAACCTCCGCCTCCTGTGTTCAAGCGATTCTCCTGTCTTAGCCTCCCGTGTGGCTGGGATTACAAGTGTACACCAACACCCCCAGCTAATTCTTTGTATTTTTAGTAGAGACGAGGTTTTGCCATGTTGACCAGGCTTGTCTCGAACTCCTGACCTCAGACGATCCACTGGCCATGGCCTCCTAAAGTGATGGGATTACAGGTGTGAGCCACCGGAACTGGCCTGAAAAAAATATTTTTAACCTACTAAAGCTGATGACTTTTACGGTTGTTGACAAAAACCTCTAATGCCAATGCCTATCTCTGTAAAAAGCAGTAATATGAGGAACTTGATTTCCTGCTAAGGTAGAAAAGGTGAGAAGATTTTTCAAGTAGTATAGGAGCTCCATCTGTGACAAGAAGCAGAAGCATTCATTTCCACTTGATATTTTTTGTTATTAATCATAATATTGAGCAACATTCTTTTTCTGCCTTTAAAATGTTGACTCAAAATGTTGAGTCTTTTAGTACTTTTTAAAATGGACGTGCAAGAGGTATAATTTTCTCTTATCACATCAGCGTACACCTAAAGAGTAATAATATATAGATTTGAAGGCCAGGCATGCGGGCTCACATCTGTACTCCCAGCACTTTGGGAGGCCAAGGCAGAAGGATAGCTTGAGACAGAGCTCAAGACCAGCTTGGGCAAAATGGCAAGATCCTGTCTCTACATAATTTTTAAAAATTAGTCAGGTGTGGTGATACACACCTGTAGTCTCAGCTACTTAGGATGATGAGGCGGGAGGACTGCTTGGCTCCAGGAAGTCAAGGCTGCAGTGAGCTGTGTTCGTGCCACTGCACTCTAGCCTGGGTGACAGAGACCCCATCTCAAAAAATAATCATCATCATGTTTTTTAAAGGACGTGGCCACCATAGAAGGGGAGTAGTGAAGCTGCAGTACCTTGATGAACAATTTCAGAGTTATCTAGGTTAGAAAATACATAACACTTGGAAGTCTATCAGTGGGAACACAGAGTATCATTTGAAAAATGATTCACTTTTCC
>NW_022309424.1:0-3141 GCF_002776525.5 Piliocolobus tephrosceles
TCATATTTTGGTTCATATTTTGGTTCATATTTTGGTTCATATTTTGGCTCATATTATGCGTTATAGTTTGAGTAGATTTTCGATCTGAAGAAAATATTGATGTGTTCCTTTTATTGGTTACTAATAAAGATTCTTCTCTATTGGTTTCATTAAAAACAAAAGATTCGTAATTTTTATTATTTATTTCTTTGACGTCTTGGGTTACGTCATTTTGTTTATGGTCTGTCTTGTTTACGCCTGTGTAGGCAATACTATTACTATTTTTTATCTGGATGGTATATATATCATTATTGTCATTACTTTTGTTATTGTCATTACTTTTAGTATTGTCATTACTTTTGTTATTGTCATTACTTTTGTTATTACCACTATCTTTATCTTTATTATTGTCATAACACACATAATTAACATAATCGTCATCATCCTCATCATCCTCATCATCCTCATCTTCACTTTGTTCGTAAAGATTGTAATACTCTTCATGATTAAAATCATCCATATCTTTTAAACTACTAATGGTTGGTGAAAAGTTACTATTACTTATATACTCCTTTATTCCTGAAGATCTATTTGAATATGAATTATTTGTACTATTATGTTTTAAAGAATTTTGTCTAGAATGAGATTGTTCTTCCTCATTAATGGTTGTATGACTTTCGTGTTTGTTTTGGTGTTTTTGTCTATACCAATAACAATAATTATTACCATAATTACTTTCATTTTTATACGAACCCGTACTTCCACTACTATTTCTTCGATAACTTTTTTTTTTATCTAAAATTTTAAAAGAGCTAGTTTTTTTTTTTATAAAACTTTTTATCATCATTGTTTTCTTCAACAAGACGTGAATTTTTTTTCTGTAAAAATAAATTCATTTGTGTGTTATTATTAATATTACTATCATTACTGACTATATCAGGAATTGTAATATTATTTTTATGTAGTTTTAAAACAAAATTATTTCGTACATCATTGATATTAACATGTAATGAACTATCACCATCAATAAATATAAAACCTTTTCCCATTACTGCCCATAATAAAAAGAAATTATAATTTTTATTTTTATTCGTTTGTTTGGGTATGTCATTATTATCTGGTTGTATCATTGTAGTTGTTTCGGTATTGTCTGATTTTTTCGATAAGTTACGATATATCGGTTGCGACTTTTTTCCTATACCAAAAAAAAATTTACCACATCCAAAATTTGTACAGAAGGAATTTTTTAAAGTAACATTATTTGATTTTAGATTAATGCATTCGTTTATTTGTTCGGAATTATATGTATAATTCGAATTATTTTTTTGCCCATCCAATGGAACTAATATAGGATTAACATGGAAGATTGTATTGTTTTTATTAGAATCGAGATTTATGATTTTTTCATTGCCATTATCATTTATATATATATTTAAAAAAGTGTTTAAAATTGTGTAATTATAATTGTTAAAGATTTTTTTTTTTTTTTAAAAAAAATGTTTATAACTAGGGTAATATTACTGTAGTTACAATTTTCAGAATAAATATCTTTTAACACTAAAATAAATTTTAAACAACATATATTTAATTTCTTTTTATGTGGTATACTACAAATTTTATAATTATTACTTTTTTTTGATTTCAATTTTTTTTTGAAATTGTTGTCACTGCTGTACGTATCAACTTTTTCTTCTTTACTATCTACACAATCAGTATCACTATTAAAAGTGTATATACCATTTTTTTTATCCAAATTATAATTATTTTCTTTTTGTTTAAGTACAAAAGAGTTTATTTGATTGAAACTTAGTAATTTTTTTAAAAATATATTACCATATTCATCGTTTGATGTTTTTGTATAAAGACTTTTTGTTTCTCTTTTTTGGGTCGTAGTAGTGTTAGTAATAATAGGAGTAGCATCTTCCATAGTATCTAATGTAGTAGTAACTTGTATATCATGTTTAACCTGTTTGTTTGTGTTTGAATAATCTTGCATTTTTAATGTATTTCGAGTGGCATCATTTTGTGGGATATTTTGTAAACCATTTGGTAAATCAGTTGGTAAATCAGTTGATAAATCAGTTGGTAAATCTGTTGGTAAGTTATTTGGTAAGTTATTTGGTAAGTTATTTGATAAGTTATCTGATAAGTTATCTGATAAGTTATCTGATAAGCCATTTGATAAGTTATTTGGTAAGCCATTTGATAAACAATTTTTATGGTTATGTTCTACCTCTGAACATGTATCAATAACCTCTAAGTTAGTCATTTCTTCATGATTTGTATCCTGTATTTGTTTATTCCTACTGTTGCTTTCTTTTTCATTTGCTCCACTACTATTCGTATGTTCTTCATTTATTTTTTTCATTTTTTTTTATTTTTTTAGTTTTATCTATAATTGTTTTTTTTTTTTCTTCATCACATTCGTTTGAAGATATATTGGTACTTTCGTATTTTGTGTTATCACATTTTTGGACGACTTCTGTATTTATATAATTTCTTTCTATTAATAATTTCTGTTCATCGTGTGCATCTATAAGACAACTACTTCTTATGTTGTTGTTATTGGTATTATTTTGTAAACATTTGTTTTGGCTGTTTGACACATCTGTACCATGTTCGTCCTTTGCATAATCCTGCGCATATTCTGTGTCATTTACCTCTGTTGGTGCATTATTTAATTTATTATGTTGTTTTATGTTTTCTTTTGTGATTTTATATTTACAATATATTAAATTAGCATGAATGATGGTAAATAATGACAAATTTTTTTTTTTTAAAAGTGATGAACTTTTTATACTATTCATTTTTTTAACAGTGTAAAAAATCTCTTCTAATATTTTTCTATATGCACAAAAAAAGATTTTACGATAAACAAGCTCAGCATTATAAAAAAGTTTTTTTTGTGCTATTTTTTTTGCCTTACGTTTAATATATACACCATTATTATTTTTACTATCGTTGTTCGTGTTTATGTTTTTATTTGTTGTATCTATTTGTAGGGGTAGTAATTCATACATCGTGTTTTTTCCGAAGATATCACTGTTGCCATTGTTAGTAATGTCACTTTTAGCAATATTACTGCTAGTAATGTTACTGCTAGTAATGTTACTGCTAGTAATGTTACTGCTAGTAATGTTACTGCTAGTAATGTTACTGCTA
>NW_022309424.1:3151-3757 GCF_002776525.5 Piliocolobus tephrosceles
TAGTAATGTTACTGCTAGTAATGTTACTGCTAGTAATGTTACTGCTATCAATGTTACTGCTATCAATGTTACTGCTATCAATGTTACTGCTAGCAATGTTACTGCTAGCAATAGTATCACAACTGTTACTACCTGTAAAAAATAGTGGTATACCTTCAACAGCTGTAGTACAAACTGTCTTGCGACTTTGACAATTTCTAAAAAAAAGTTCATTTTCAATGTGACTCTTTATAAAATAAACCAAATGAATTAAAAAAACATGAAAGTTGTTTTTTAGTTGGTATAAATTGGGGTTGTCTATATATGACATGGATGAAGAGTACAGATTTTTGTTTTCGCTACTACATATGTTTGGTATATTTTGGGGTATAATACAATGTGATTCGTTTTGCACATAACTGCAATTGTTACAATTCGTTTTTTTATTTCGTTCATTTTTGTTATCAGTTTTAAAATCAATAGCAGGTGAAACGTTTTTTTCTAATTCTTTGCTCTGTGCATTATATAATAACATACCCTTTTGATTTATAAAGTTTGAAATGTTTTGCTCGCCACTCTGGTTGTTACAGTTGTTACAGTTGTTACAGTTGTTACAGTTGTTACAGT
>NW_022309425.1:0-3723 GCF_002776525.5 Piliocolobus tephrosceles
GATGACCGGTCTGTTCTGGGGACTTGCAATTAGTGGACCATCTGTATCCAAGTGGCGTCTAACCCTGTGGGAGAACTCCCCAGCGTGCTCTCGCTGTACCTGGCAGTTGTATTAATGACGTTAACTGCACAGTCCAGCTTGAGTCCCCTATAGAACATGGGCGGTGGACACTAAACCGAGAGGAATCGCTGTGGGTTGGCAGACACAGTGGAGACTCACTCCTGGACAGGCTGTGAAATGTGTGGAAGCAGGTACAGCCCAGGCTGGCGCTGAGGTTCAGCAGGGAAGCCAGAGGAGTCCGTAGCCCTGGAGACCTGGCCTATAGTGGAGAGAGTAAGTCCGTGCCAGTGGTGGGATGTGGCTGCAAAAAATGGTCAGATTCATGGAAGTCTGGTATCCAGCTGGCAGATGTTAGTGATCCCACAAATACAGCTGTATGCCTTGAACACGCACTCCAGAGCTTCCAAAGAGCGCCAGGGCTGTGGGGGCTAGAGACTGTGTCTCGTGTGGAAGCGTGGCTGAGAAGGGGCTGGACAGGCTCTTTGTCACTGCAGAGCCTCTGAAGGACTTGGATGTGCTCGAAGCCCCTTCCCCTGATTGCTGTATAGGGCAGGGTGGACATCCCAGGGATCCAGGAGGCTAGGGAGCCAGTCTGCACAGGATGGTTTTAGAAGAACCTGTAGGGGCCAGGCGTGGTGGCTCACGCCTGTAATCTCAGCACTTTGGGAGGCCAAGGCGGGTGGATCACTTGAGGTCAGGAGTTCGAGACCAGCCTGGCCAACATGGTAAAACTCCGTCTCTACTTAAACAATACAAATATTAGCTGGGTGTGGCGGCAGGTACCTGTCATCCCAGCTACTCGGGAGCCTGAGGCAGGAGAATTGCTTGAACCCAGGAGGCAGAGGTTGCAGTGAGCCAAGCTCACGCCATTGCACTCCAGCCTGGGTGACAGAGCAAGACTCTGTCTCAAAAACGAAACAAAACAAAAAAACAAAACAACAACAACAACAAAAAAAAAACCCAAGAAGCTGTATGGTATGGGGGTTTGGGGTATGTTCTGGGCAGAGGAGCCAGAATTCCAGCCCCAGCTCCACTCCTCACGAGCTGTACAACCTGGGCCCGTTACTGACCCCTTTCTCACCTTAGTTCCCTGGCTCCACAATGGAGGTAATTATCATGTTGAACTCACCGGGTTGAGGTCTTATTTAATAATTGCACGGCCCTTAGAAGCATCTAGCACAGTGGTCCTCAGCATTTGGAAATGTCTGGAAACATTCCTCACACCTGAGGAGTGGGATTTCCTACTGGTGTCTAGCGGGTAGAGGTCAGAGATGCTGCTCAACATCCCATACACAAGACAGACCCCGCAGCAATGAACTGTCTGGCCCTCAAAGTTAGTGGGGCAGAGATTGTGAGATCCTGATTCCTTTTTTTTTTTCCTCCTTTTTTTTTTTTTTTGCCCCCAGCCATGAGTAAGAGATCCTGGTTTCGCACAAAGTGAACATGCAGTGTGTTGTATAAGTTGTTAATTCGCCATGCAATACATCGTTATTCACATATTATTGTTTGTCAAATGTCTGTAAAACACCTGCCACATTCTTGGCAGTTTAATAGAACCTAGAGATCTAAAGAAGTTCCTGACCACAGAGGTCATAGCCTCACAGGCAAGATAGGAGAACACAGAATTATAGAATACGAAATTACATTATATCATAGAGCATATTCTATAGTAAGTTACTCCGATTGGCTCTTGGTATTAAAATGTCTTCAGTTTCAGAGGTCACAGGATAGTGGGCAATACTTGAAAGCCAGTAATGATATAAAATAAAATATATTACCTGTGTGAAAGAGAATTTTTCAGGCACAGTAATATTTTCAAGAGTTTATTTGTGTGAGAAGTGAATTGGGAAACAGAAAACCAAAAGAGGTTTAGTGGCCCAATGACAAAGTTTCAGACGCAGGTGTTCGGAGGGTGAATGTAAAAAGCAAAATAAAGAATTTATTTGATTTAATTGGTTGCAATTGCAAAATTGCTTTGTTTGGTTTATCTTGTTGGAAGTTTCCTAGTCACATAACCATATGTTAGTTGGCTGCTTATGATTGGCTGAAGCTTTCTTTGTGTCAACCAGAAGCATTTACCATAAATAACCCCAGTTAAGATTTGATTATGCTGTCTTTTAAGCAAGGTTAAGGCTGTTGGTAAGGCGTCATTGGTTTTGTTTGGTAAGGAATTTTTCAGGCCTGGTCTCCAAATTTTGCTTTAACAGTTCCTTGCTTTTGGTTATTCTCTTAGCAAGCTGATAGTGTGACTAGATGACACAGCATTATTCTCTGTTACCACCACTGATGTAGTCGCTGGGACAGAATCAGGTAGATGTTCTTGTGGTCATGATCAGCAGATAGGTTGGGGATCAGAATTCCTTGGCCACAGTTAGCAGTTACATAGTCAGTGTTGCTTTCCTCAAGTTGGATGATCCTCATGGTAATCATTTGATATTTGAGCAGCTGTTGGAAATCATTTAGAACCCTTGAGAGAATACAAGGCACCAGGGGGGTAAGCATAATAATTAAAGGAGAGTAATAGCCAAGGATTGAAAGATTCCTCTGAGCAAAGATTCCCAGGAGCCAAGACTTAACCAACTGAGTGAATCAATGGAGGAGACAGTGCCCATGTCATGAAAAACTCATGTGTGTTCTTTAAGATTTTTAAAATTTTTGGTAATACTTGATTTGTTCACATAAAAACGACACTTTTTTGTTTGTTTGTTGTTGTTTTTTTGAGATCGATTCTCACTCTGTTGCCCAGGCTAGAGTGCAGTGGCGCAATCTCAGCTCACTGTAACCTCCACCTTCCAGGTTCAAGTGATTCTCCTGCCTCAACCTCCCGAGTAGTTGGGACTACAGGTGTGCACCACCACACCCGGCTAATTTTTGTGTTTTTAGTAGAGATGGGATTTCACTATGCTGGCCACGCTGGTCTTGAACTCCTCACCTCAGGTGATCCACCCACCTCAGCTTCCCAAAGTACTGGGATTACAGGTGTGAGCCACCAGACCTGGCCAACAACTTTTTTTTTTTTTTTTTGAGATGGAGTCTCACTTTGTCTTGCCCAGGCTGGAGTGCAGTGGTGTGATCTTGACTCACTGCAGCTTCTGCCTCCTGGGTTCAAGTGATTCTCCTGTCTCAGCCTCCTGAATAGCCGGGAATACAGGCATGTGCCACCACCCAGCTAATTTTGTATTTTTAATAGAGACAGTGTTTCATCATGTTGGCCAGGCTGGTCTCGGACTCTTGACCTCAGGTGATCCACTTCCCTCAGCCTCCCAGAGTGCTGGGATTACCATGAGCCACGCGCCTGGCCAACTACAACTTTTTACCAATTAGGGAACAAGATCTCCCTTTTTGAGCAGTTAAAGTAGCAAGAAGTCTTCTATTGTACAGTACTGCTGAGGCCAATTTATTCCTCCCAGATTGTACTGCTTAAGATAATTCGAAGTGTCATTTAAACTTTTTTTCAGAAGTTGGTAAAATTTAAAATATTAATTGATTTTTTCTTTTTTTTTTTTATTATACTTTAAGTTCTAGGGTACATGTGCATAACGTGCAGGTTTGTTACATATGTATACATGTGCCATGTTGGTGTGCTGCACCCATCAACTCGTCAGCACCCATCAATTCATCATTTATATCAGGTATAACTCCCCAATGCAATCCCTCCCCCCT
>NW_022309426.1:0-3144 GCF_002776525.5 Piliocolobus tephrosceles
AAAAACATATTACCGTTCGTCCTCTAACACACCTTATACTACTACGGAACCGTTTAAAGGTTTTTACAAAATCGAAAAAGATTTATCAAAGGACCTTATAATATATGCAAAGAGTGGTTGTGCACTGCAAATAGTTATTAGTAAAAATAGATATATGATTGATCAAACATTACCAAAAAATAGCAAATCAATACGGGAAACATAAAATGGATTTTATGATACAAAGAATTAATCAACGTATAAGAGATTTTGTTAGAGCTGATTTAAACATAAATGCTATGAATAAACTTTGCGATTATGAATTTGATATAATATACAGAATATTACTAGAAAATAAAATAAGTTCAATATCAAATGACGAAGAATTAAACCAATGTTTTAATATGGTTAAACAGAAAGTTTCGACTATATCTAATATGACAGAACTATTGGATGAGGCAAGTGTTAATCGCATGGCATGGAGAATTACTCAATTTATAACTGATGTTATTATGGAAGATTCCAGTGAATATAGCATTATAGTAAATTAAAAAATAAAATTTAAAATAAAATGTAATAACTAGAATGTGTATATAAATACTCTATTGCCATTGATTTGTGTCACAACATTTACTGATTTATATGAATTGTACAAAAAAAAGGAACATATACAAATTATTTTCGAAAGACATTATAAAAATAAAAATATTAAACATATTTATTAATTATTTTTTTTTTTTTATATGATAGTATTTGTTATTTTGTTTTTTTTTTATTGATTATATTTGTTTTATTTTTATTATGCTTATATTTTTTTTATGTGTAAGCTGTTTTAATGCATATGGATTTTAGAACACTATATAGTGTTATTTAGTGCATGTTTTATTCGTTTATAAAAAATAAAACTATTTTTACTAATGAATTTTTAATAAACATAAACATTTTTGAAAGGCTTACTTTTTTATATAAAAACTTTATTAAATTTTAATTTACCATATGTAAAATGATTTAAAAATGGTATGGTTTTATTTTTTTTTTTTTTTATACCTAAGGTTTCATTATAATCCACTGTACTAATAATTTAAAAAAAAAATAATTAGCATACAAATTACATATAATTATTTATTTTGTTAAAATTGTACAGATGTATTGTACATTTTTAAATTAATTTTTTATTTTTTATTTTTTTTTAATTTTATAGAAGTTAAGCATTTATCAAAATAAATAATATTATAAAAATGTACCATTGTTATGTACATATATATTTAAATCATTCTAAATTTAAGAATGTTATATTGGTTTTTGTAGGTTATGCTAACATGCATTAAATTTTGAATATTTATGTATATCGTTATATTATATGTTAAATAGGTAAAAGGTATTTTTTTTTAATTATTTTTTTATATTTAAAACGCTTAGGTAATTAATTATTTTTTTTTTTTCTTTAAACAAATACAAACTCGTTATTAGTTATATAAAAAATAAATTAATATTCAATTTGTTAATTAAAATAAAAAAAAAAATATAAAAAATAAATTAATATTCAATTTGTTAATTAAAATAAAAAAAAAAAAAAAATTTGCTATTATTTTTAAGAAATTGTGTCACTTTTATTTATCTAATAACAATGAAGGCTAAAAATTTATTCATTTTTAATGCTTTGCTTTTTACAACTTGGATTTGTATGTTTTTAAATAATTGTTCTTTTATATTGCTATATAAGAAAAAAACGAAGGCAGAAGTTTGGCAGAGGTGCATAGTGATTCTTGGTTAAAAGAGTTAGAAAACGAAAATAAACGTTTGGAAAAGGTAGAGAACGAAAGCAATAATTTAGAAAAGGCAGTTAACAAAGAAAAAACAAGTTTACGTTCGTCCTATTGTAACCCTTTAACCCTTATGGAACCGTTTATAATATTTTACAAAGTAGAACAACGTTTAACATCGGAACTTATAATATTTGCATTGGCTGGTTGTGTACTACAAATAGATACTAGTACAGATAAATTTACAATTGATCAAGCATTATTAAATATATCTGATAGGTATGGGAAACATAAAATGGACTCAATGATAAGAAGAATTAATCAACGTATAAGAGATTTTGTGAGAGCTGATATAGACATAGAGGATATGTATAAACTTTGCAAATATGAATTTAATATAATAAAAGAAATATTAGAAGAAAATAAAATAAACTGGATATCAAATCAAGAAGAATTAAACCAATGTTTTAATATGACTAATAAAAAAATTTCGGCTATATCTAAGATTAAAGAACTATTGGACGATGCGAGTGTTTATCACATGGCGTTGAGAATTACTCAATTTATAACTGATGTCAAAATGAAAAATTCCAGTGATTATGGCATTTTAGTGAACTAAAAAATAGAAAGTTGACCAATAAATGGAGGATATATAGAAACATACTAAGAAAAAAATGTTTAACTAAAGTAATAATAAAATATAATCATGCGTTAGCTGATAAACAATACATAATATAAAACAACAAAAATACGAGAAAAAAAAAAAAAGAAAATTATAAGTTA
Organism: Piliocolobus tephrosceles; assembly: GCF_002776525.5. Classification (NCBI taxonomy): domain Eukaryota; kingdom Metazoa; phylum Chordata; class Mammalia; order Primates; family Cercopithecidae; genus Piliocolobus; species Piliocolobus tephrosceles. The sequence continues at coordinate 2,526 of NW_022309426.1, forward strand.
AATGTAACAACTAGAATATGTATATATATACTCTATTGCCATTAATTGTTTTAATATATATGTATTTTAAAATGTCGTATAGTGTTATTTCGTACATGCTTTTTTTATTCATTTATAAAAAGTAAATTTAACTATTTTTATTAAATGATTTTTTAGTAAACATAAACATTTTTGGAAAGCTTACTTTTTTATATAAAAGCGTTATTAAATTTTAATTTATTATATGTAAATGATTTTAAAATGGTATTGTTTTATTTTTTTTTTTTTATACCCAAGATTTCATTATGATCCATTTTATTAATAATTTTAAAAAAAATAATTAACACACGGATACATATAAATCATTAATAATGTTAAAATTGTATAGATGTATTGTACATTTTTAAATTAATTTTTTTTTATATATTTTTTTTTTTAATTTTATAGAAGTTAAGTGTTTAACATAATAAATAATATTATAAAAATATATCATTGTTAAGTACATATATATATATATATATATATTTAGATAATTTTAAATTTTAGAATGTTATATTTTTTTTTATAAATTATAACATGCATTAAATTCAGAATTTTTATGTATATCGTTCTACTATATGTTGAATAGGTGAAAGGTAAA
>NW_022309428.1:0-7908 GCF_002776525.5 Piliocolobus tephrosceles
ATTCTGGTATGTTGTATCTTTGTTCTCATTGGTTTCAAAGAACATCTTTATTTCTGCTTTCATTTCGTTATGTACCCAGTAGTCATTCAGGAGCAGGTTGTTCAGTTTCCATGTAGTTCAGCAGTTTTGATTGAGTTTCTTAGTCCTGAGTTCTAGTTTGATTGCACTGTGGTCAGAGAGACAGTTTGTTATAATTTCTGTTCTTTTACATTCTCTGAGGAGTGCTTTACTTCCAATTATGTGGTCAATTTTGGAATAAGTGTGATGTGGTGCTGAGAAGAATGTATATTCTGTTGACTTGGGGTGGAGAGTTCTATAGATGTCTATTAGGTCCGCTTGGTGCAGAGATGAGTTCAATTCCTGGATATCCTTGTTAACTTTCTGTCTCGTTGATCTGTCTAATGTTGACAGTGGAGTGTTGAAGTCTCCCATTATTATTGTATTATTGCATCGATGCAAAAATCCTCAATAAAATACTGGCAAACCGGATTCAGCAGCACATCAAAAAGCTTATCCACCATGATCAAGTGGGCTTCATCCCTGGGATGCAAGGCTGGTTCAACATTCGCAAATCAATCAATGTAATCCAGCATATCAACAGAACCAAAGACAAGAACCACATGATTATCTCAATAGATACAGAAAAGGCTTTTGACAAAATTCAACAGCCCTTCATGCTAAAAATGCTCAATAAATTCGGTATTGATGGAACGTACCTCAAAATAATAAGAGCTATTTATGACAAACCCACAGCTAATATCATACTGAATGGGCAAAAAGTGGAAAAATTCCCTTTGAAAACTGGCACAAGACAGGGATGCCCTCTCTCACCACTCCTATTCAACATAGTGTTGGAAGTTCTGGCTAGGGCAATCAGGCAAGAGAAAGAAATCAAGGGTATTCAGTTAGGAAAAGAAGAAGTCAAATTGTCCCTGTTTGCAGATGACATGATTGTGTATTTAGAAAACCCCATCGTCTCAGCCCAAAATCTTCTTAAGCTGATAAGCAACTTCAGCAAAGTCTCAGGATACAAAATTAATGTGCAAAAATCACAAGCATTCTTATACACCAGTAACAGACAAGCAGAGAGCCAAATCAGGAATGAACTTCCATTCACAATTGCTTCAAAGAGAATAAAATACCTAGGAATCCAACTTACAAGGGACGTAAAGGACCTCTTCAAGGAGAACTACAAACCACTGCTCAGTGAAATCAAAGAGGACACAAACAAATGGAAGAACATACCATGCTCATGGATAGGAAGAATCAATATCGTGAAAATGGCCATACTGCCCAAGGTTATTTATAGATTCAATGCCATCCCCATCAAGCTACCAATGAGTTTCTTCACCGAATTGGAAAAAACTGCTTTAAAGTTCATATGGAACCAAAAAAGAGCCCGCATTGCCAAGACAATCCTAAGTCAAAAGGACAAAGCCGGAGGCGTCACACTACCTGACTTCAAACTATACTACAAGGCTACAGTAACCAAAACAGCATGGTACTGGTACCAAAACAGAGATATAGACCAATGGAACAGAATGGAGTCCTCAGAAATAATGCCACACATCTACAACCATCTGATCGTTGACAAACCTGACAAAAACAAGAAATGGGGAAAGGATTCCCTATTTAATAAATGGTGCTGGGAAAATTGGCTAGCCATAAGTAGAAAGCTGAAACTGGATCCTTTCCTTACTCCTTTTACGAAGATTAATTCAAGATGGATTAGAGACTTAAATGTTAGACCTAATACCATAAAAACCCTAGAAGAAAATCTAGGTAGTACCATTCAGGACATAGGCATGGGCAAGGACTTCATGTCTAAAACACCAAAAGCAACGGCAGCAAAAGCCAAAATTGACAAATGGGATCTCATTAAACTAAAGAGCTTCTGCACAGCAAAAGAAACTACCATCAGAGTGAACAGGCAACCTACAGAATGGGAGAAAATTTTTGCAATCTACTCATCTGACAAAGGGCTCATTTCCAGAATCTACAAAGAACTCAAACAAATATACAAGAAAAAAACAAACAACCCCATCCAAAAGTGGGGAAAGGATATGAACAGACATTTCTCAAAAGAAGACATTCATACAGCCAACAGACACATGAAAAAATGCTCATCATCACTGGCCATCAGAGAAATGCAAATCAAAACCACAATGAGATACCATCTCACACCAGTTAGAATGGCAATCATTAAAAAATCAGGAAACAACAGGTGTTGGAGGGGATGTGGAGAAATAGGAACACTTTTACACTGTTGGTGGGATTGTAAACTAGTTCAACCATTATGGAAAACAGTATGGCGATTCCTCAAGGACCTAGAACTAGATGTACCATATGACCCAGCCATCCCACTACTGGGTATATACCCAAAGGATTATAAATTATGCTACTACAAAGACACATGCACACGTATGTTTATTGCGGCACTATTCACAATAGCAAAGACTTGGAATCAACCCAAATGTCCATCAGTGACAGACTGGATTAAGAAAATGTGGCACATATACACCATGGAATACTATGCAGCCATAAAAAAGGATGAGTTTGCGTCCTTTGTAGGGACATGGATGCAGCTGGAAACCGTCATTCTTAGCAAACTATCACAAGAAGAGAAAACCAAACACCGCATGTTCTCACTCATAGGTGGGAACTGAACAATGAGATCACTTGGACTCAGGAAGGGGAACATCACACACTGGGGCCTATCATGGGGTGGGGGGAAGGGGGAGGGATTGCATTGGGGAGTTATACCTGATATAAATGATGAATTGATGGGTGCTGATGAGTTGATGGGTGCAGCACACCAACATGGCACAAGTATACATATGTAACATACCTGCATGCTATGCACATGTACCCTAGAACTTAAAGTATAATAAAAAAAAAAAAAAACAAAAAAAAACAAACAAACCTGAATGTCTTTCACAGTACCAAAAGTTATCTCTTGAATCCTTTGGTGCTTAGAAATTTCTTCCCCCAGATACCCTAAATCATCTCTTTCAAGTTCAAAGCTCCACAAATCTCTAGAGCAGGAGAAAAATGCCACCAGTCTCTTTGCTAAAAGATAACAAGAGTCACTTTTGGTCCAGTTCCCAACAAGTTCCTCATCTCCATCTGAGACCATCTCAGTCTGGATTTTATTGTCCGTATCATTATCAGCATTTTGGTCAAAGCCATTCAACAAGTCTTTAGGGAGTTCCAAACTTTCCCACATTTTCCTATCTTCTTCTGAGCCTTCCAGACTGTTCCAACCTCTAACTGATAACCAGTTCCAAAGTTGCTTCCATATTTTTGGGTATTTTCTCAGCAGTTCCCCACTCTGTGGTACCAATTTACTGTATTAGCCCATTTTCACACTGCTGATAAAGACATATCTGAGACTGGGAGGGAAAAAATGTTTAAAAGATTCATAGTTCCACATGGCTGAGGATGTCTCACAATCATTGTGGAAGATGAAAGGAAGGGGAAAGAAGAGAACTTGTGCAGGGAAACTCTCCCTTATGTAATCATCATATCTCATGAGATTTATTCACTATCATGAGAACAGCACAGGAAAGACCTGACCCTGTGATTCCATTACCTCCCACCAGGTCCCTCCCACAACATGGGGGAATTCAAGGTGAGATTTGAGTGAGGACACAGCCTAACCACATCAACAGGCTCTTAAAAGAAACATACCAAACTGAAAAAATAAATGTTAAAATACTGAATGATTATTTTAAATTTAAGCCTTCAATTAATATAGCTTTATTTAACATAGCCAAATAAAATGTAAATTTTTAGAAACTATGAAAAGTATAAAAAATTTACTTTAAAACTACACTTAATAATTTCAAGTATTTGTGGTATTTAAAGTGAAAAAAACAGAGAAAAATCATTTTATCTGCCTAGGTCAAAACCAAAGTTTGGATTTTTATTTGCATAACTGAATTCTATTTGAAAAGCTAATATCTCTCATATGTCCTCCAAAGTCAAATTGTAATTCAGTGACCATTGAATAGCATCTTAATTCATTCTTCTACACTACCTACTAAGAGCATTAATTCTCTATTGATTGCCAGGGATGCAAAATGTGAAAAACCATAAACTCTGCCTTCAACTAGTTGATATTATAGAGAGAAAATAAGTAATATGTTAAGTACTGTAATGGAGGAAACAGACTTCTGGGAAAGCAGTGAGAAAGCCATGGTTATCTCAGCTGAGAAGGGTGGGGGAGTTTCCACAGAGAAGACAGCACCTGAGTTGAAATATGCTGGTCCATTGCAAGCCTGGAAAGGAATAGTATTCCAGATGGAGGATATAGTAATGATAAGATTTGTCTCAGCAGTCCTCATCAAAGGGCTCTCATTTGATCAGACAAGTAAAAAAAAAAAAAAAAAAAAAAAAAAAAAAAATGGATTCTCATTGAAAGACTTCCAGAAGTTGTTCTTTATTTTTAGATTTCCAATGTTCTTTCTTGACTTGTTCTTTAACCAGATATTAGAGAATATGAGAGAATATGCTTTGCCACACTTTTTTCTCCTTATTATGAAGTTCTAGCTTGCTAATAACCTTTGTAGTGCACATTGATTGCCTCAAATTATAAATGATCTGTCTACCAGAATTGATGTTATTGACAAATGTATTCTGTGGACATGTGGGTTTAAGATACATGACTATTCCACATGATTGTATCTGTCAGCTTGCAAAAGTTTGCTTGATCATTAAAATAGAGTATTCAGTTATACAAATGTTTCTCATTTCATTATTCCTTGTACAGTGGACAAAGTAACCTTGGCAAAGAACTTTATATCATGCTGAATACTGTTTCCACTATCGCTCTGCTGCACATAATTTTCTTTTTAATTTTACTTATCTTTGTTTCTTCTGACATTTGAAACTTAGCATCTTAATCTACTTTTTCTTCATTGTATTAATTTTCAGTTTCCCAAGGTGATTCACATTTATGGTCCTCTTAGACTCTCTGTCTGTTAGGGCCTTCCTTTTTTTTTTTTTTTTTTTTTTTGCATTTTTGTGTCACTTTCTATTTTGTATCACTTTTATCTTTATTATATTTATTTTAAACATACTATAAAGATAATTAGATTCCTGTAGGTAAAACTAGTCTCATCCCTACACACTTCAAGAGATTCTGGGGAGGTCAAAATATGGGCGCCCTTGGCTGGGATGTTGAGTTAAATCCTAAATGGGAGAGCAAGGAGATGGTAAGAATAAAGTAGTAGCATCTGTGTACCCCTTCTCCACTCTTATGACACCAAAGTGAAAAGTAAACATGAAAGCAGAAAAGTATTCTCTCTGGGGGTGGTCATATACCTCAAGCCCATATTTTCAAAGAATACTTTTATCAAGCTTAATAATTGGTTAGGAGTCTCTCAGAACTTTATTCCTTTTATATCACAAAGAAGGTGACCTTTTTAATAATTCTATCAATGGTATAGTTATATTGAATACTTCCTCAAGTAAGTTCTCCAAAGCACTTTTCTGGGAAACGTCAATAGTGTATCATGAAAAAGTAATCAGTACTTAAATAAATTTAGAAACATCAGATACTCTATCTCCTTGTATATTCATTGTAGATTTTTCCCATATCAAAAGATGAGAAAATTTCTAGATGAAAGCTATTTGTTTAACACTTTTAAAGTCAAGATTTCCAAAATATATGTGGCTAGGATATCTTTCTGATATAGTACCATTTCTTGTGGAAAAATGTTTAGAAAACAGGACCTGAGAGAATAACTTGTTTCTTGGATCCAATTCTTTGAGTCCCTCTATCTTTCACTGATTATAAATATGGGGTACAGAAAGGCACACATAAACACATGAATCTGGGAGAAATGATTCTCCACGTTCATTTTTTTTTGATATATTAAAACCCATTCCATAGCCCAGCTCTGACATCAGTTGTGGTTCTGGCAGACAGCTCCTTTGCACACTGACAGAATTATTTTCCAAGTTCCTGCCTGCCTTCTCCATTTCCCTATCACAGAACATTTTACAATGCCTGTTTAAGTTGCTGGACCCAAACACAGGGCGGTCTGAGTGTGCTGAGGTGGAAGGTTTGGGAGGGGATGTTAACCTCTGGGTGGCAACTTCCAGCCAGGGGAAAGATGACTATCCCAGACTCTGTCCTGTCAATAGATAATTCTGAAGTGCATTCTGCACAGTTCTCCAGAGGGCTCTCAGTGGCACTGAGTTGATTTGCCCATGGTGGTAACCAACTCATTAACCCATGCTATATTGGGTTTCTTTCTATTCCTTTCTCACTTTCACTTCTGCTTCCTGAGGTTATCTCCCAAAAAAGCTAAGTCCTTGTCTCAGAGTCTTCTTTTAGGCAAAACCAAATAGTGACAATCTTTTCTTCCCCAAGTGGCAAAAATAGGTAAGGATTACACTGACATATGAAAGCATATTCTTGGTTCCTGAAGACCCCATCTGGTCTATATTATGTTTTGAAACAATTCTCTTCTATGTGCCAGGGTTCTTTTTAGGAGTATATAACCTGATGGTCTTTTAGCCCTGCCATTTTGGCCTAAATGTTATCATAGCTTCTGCTTTGGCCTTAAAGCCATCTCCATTCTGTAAAACCACAAGAACAGTACCAGTTTTCATTTAAAAAACAATTTTGGCAAATATACAATATGCTCAAAGAGTATTCTATCCTTACAATTGTAGGACAACTACAATAACATGTAGATGTTATCGTGCTCACTTCACAGATACAAAAAACTTGAGAAACAGAGAAGTTAAGTGATTTGCAGATCATCCTTCTGGTTATTAGCAGAGCCAGAACTGGAACTCACATCTTTGTGACTCCATGGTCCAAGCTCCAAGCCACTGCTTTCTATTTAAACTCCATGTCTAACAGTTGTTAACCCATTATGATCACATACCCTTCTACTTGTATATTCAGTGGATTACCAGAAGTTTTCACTTCCTCTTTAAAATGAAAATAATGCTACTTTATAGTACAGTCAGAATTATTAAATGAGTCACTGTATGTGAACATAAAGCTCACTTAACAGTCTCTGTATCAGGATGATGTTGGCCTCATAAAATGAGTTAGGGAGGATTCCTTCTTTTTCTATTGATTGGAATAGTTTCAGAAGGAATGGTACCAGCTCCTCCTTGTACCTCTGGTAGAATTCAGCTGTGAATCCATCTGGTCCTGGGCTTTTTCTGGTGGGTAGGCTATTAATTGTTGCCTCAATTTCAGAGCCTGCTATTGGTCTATTCAGGGATTCAACTTCTTCCTGGTTTAGTCTTGGAAGAGTGTACATGTCCAGGAAATTATCCATTTCTCCTAGATTTTCTAGTTGATTTGCGTAGAGGTGTTTATAGTATTCTCTGATGGTAGTTTGTATTTCTGTGGGGTCGGTGGTGATATCCCCTTTATCATTTTTTATTGCGTCTATTTGATTCGTCTCTCTTTTCTTCTTTATTAGCCTTGCTAGCGGTCTGTCAATTTTGTTGATCTTTTCAAAAAACCAACTCCTGGATTCATTGATTTTTTGGAGGGTTTTTTGTGTCTCTATCTCCTTCAGTTCTGCTCTGATCTTAGTTATTTCTTGCCTTCTGCTAGCTTTTGAATGTGTTTGCTCTTGCCTCTCTAGTTCGTTTAATTGTGATGTTAGAGTGTCAATTTTAGATCTTTCCTGCTTTCTCTTGTGGGCACTTAGTGCTATAAATTTCCCTCTACACACTGCTTTAAATGTGTCCCAGAGATTCTGGTATGTTGTATCTTTGTTCTCATTGGTTTCAAAGAACATCTTTATTTCTGCTTTCATTTCGTTATGTACCCAGTAGTCATTCAGGAGCAGGTTGTTCAGTTTCCATGTAGTTCAGCAGTTTTGATTGAGTTTCTTAGTCCTGAGTTCTAGTTTGATTGCACTGTCTCTC
>NW_022309428.1:8008-9173 GCF_002776525.5 Piliocolobus tephrosceles
ATTCTGGTATGTTGTATCTTTGTTCTCATTGGTTTCAAAGAACATCTTTATTTCTGCTTTCATTTCGTTATGTACCCAGTAGTCATTCAGGAGCAGGTTGTTCAGTTTCCATGTAGTTCAGCAGTTTTGATTGAGTTTCTTAGTCCTGAGTTCTAGTTTGATTGCACTGTGGTCAGAGAGACAGTTTGTTATAATTTCTGTTCTTTTACATTCTCTGAGGAGTGCTTTACTTCCAATTATGTGGTCAATTTTGGAATAAGTGTGATGTGGTGCTGAGAAGAATGTATATTCTGTTGACTTGGGGTGGAGAGTTCTATAGATGTCTATTAGGTCCGCTTGGTGCAGAGATGAGTTCAATTCCTGGATATCCTTGTTAACTTTCTGTCTCGTTGATCTGTCTAATGTTGACAGTGGAGTGTTGAAGTCTCCCATTATTATTGTATTATTGCATCGATGCAAAAATCCTCAATAAAATACTGGCAAACCGGATTCAGCAGCACATCAAAAAGCTTATCCACCATGATCAAGTGGGCTTCATCCCTGGGATGCAAGGCTGGTTCAACATTCGCAAATCAATCAATGTAATCCAGCATATCAACAGAACCAAAGACAAGAACCACATGATTATCTCAATAGATACAGAAAAGGCTTTTGACAAAATTCAACAGCCCTTCATGCTAAAAATGCTCAATAAATTCGGTATTGATGGAACGTACCTCAAAATAATAAGAGCTATTTATGACAAACCCACAGCTAATATCATACTGAATGGGCAAAAAGTGGAAAAATTCCCTTTGAAAACTGGCACAAGACAGGGATGCCCTCTCTCACCACTCCTATTCAACATAGTGTTGGAAGTTCTGGCTAGGGCAATCAGGCAAGAGAAAGAAATCAAGGGTATTCAGTTAGGAAAAGAAGAAGTCAAATTGTCCCTGTTTGCAGATGACATGATTGTGTATTTAGAAAACCCCATCGTCTCAGCCCAAAATCTTCTTAAGCTGATAAGCAACTTCAGCAAAGTCTCAGGATACAAAATTAATGTGCAAAAATCACAAGCATTCTTATACACCAGTAACAGACAAGCAGAGAGCCAAATCAGGAATGAACTTCCATTCACAATTGCTTCAAAGAGAATAAAATACCTAGGAATCCAACTTACAAGGGA
>NW_022309429.1:0-11888 GCF_002776525.5 Piliocolobus tephrosceles
TATATAGTCCTACTGCAAAGAGTATGGTTAATATACTGCTTAATTACGTGATGAAACAGTAAAAGGATTCCATTAAGGAGGCAAGGAAAGGTGTGAAAGATTATGTAGGTTTTCACTCATCTTTTTAAAATAGGAAGGGTATTTTTTTCCTCAGGATCAGCTGTAGGAGCCTTTTTAGTCTGGGATGTTCCCTTCAGAAATAGGAGATGCAAGTCCTCCAATGGTTTGCAGGTGTATCGAGGCTAGTCTGGCTGATCTTGGGACTCCTGAGCTGAGAGTCCCGTAGGTTCTTGGGAGGCTGGGGGGCAGTTTAACGTAGGTATGGTAAATCCAAGATTCCACTCCTGCCACCTTAACTGCAGTTGAGGTAAAGAGGATTACCGAGTATGGTCCTTCCCACAAGAAATCTGTAGATGGGGAGGTAGAGGAGAGGGACTGGATCAACACTAGATCTCCGGGTTGGAAAAACTCTGTTCCCTTACTTCTCTGGCATCCTTTGGGTAGGTTTTTTGGGTTTTGGTGATATTTTGCCAATGAAGTTATGTCCTTGACCAAGTTGGCCATTTCCTGATCAAGTAGGAAGTCATTTGCGAGAAAGGTCATCCATATAATATTTCGTATGGACTGAACGCCATTTTGTGAGGAGAAGTTTGTATTCTCAACAATGCCATGGACAAGAGAGTAAGCCATGGGAGATTAATTCCTTGGGTTAGTTTCCTTAAGTGAAACCTCTTGAGGGTTTCATTTACCTTCTGGACTTCCCTGAGGATTGTGGCCCCCAGGCACAGTGAAGGTAATATAGTATCCCTAGTGCCTTGGAAATTCCCAGAGTTACCTTGGCTTTAAAAGTCAGACCATTGTCACTTTGTAAGCTTTGGGGAAGCCCATATTTAGGAATTATTTCATGAATTAGGACTTTAACCACTTCCTGAGACTTCTCTGTCTTGCAGGGGAAGGCTTCTATCCGATTTGTAAAGGTATCAACACAGACCAACCAGTATTGAAATCCCCTTGAGTTAGGCCTATGGGTAAAGTCCAACTGCCAGTCCTCTCTGGGATAGTGCCCTATTCTTTGTTCCCCCAGAGGGGCCTTATGATGAACCAAGGGATTATTCCTTTGGCACACCTAACAGGCTTTGACTACTTGTCGGATGTCCGGAGGAGCTTTGTCCCTGTAAATAGGAATTTGGTCATCTGATGAGTGCTCTCAACAACCATATGACAAGTTAGGTAGAGGGTCTCAAGTATTTTTCATTGGCTGGCTTCAGGTAAGAGTACCTTTCTCTCTTATGTTGTTAACCACCCCGAGGGGAGAAAACGGTGCCCCCATGAAAGTCCCATTCTGTTTCAGTCGGGGAATACTGGGGCTTAATCTCTTGGAGAGGGTTGTTCCGTACCAAGGATGCCTCTATAGGTATTTCTAATGGGATGTTCCACCTGGCAGCAATCTTGGCCTCAGCGGCTGCCTGATGGTTTCCTTCTACCTTTTCTCCTTCACTTTTTTGATGGTTTCATCAGTGTAAGACTGTCACCTCTTTGGGTTTTTGCACTGCGTGCAATAATTCCATGATTTCCTCGTGGTATTTAATGGGGATTCTCCAAGAGGTTAGGAACTCCCTTTCTTTCCATATTGCAGCATGGTCATGCAGGATTAGATAAGCATACATACTGTCTGTATACACATTTGTTCTTTTTCCTTTGCCAGTTCTAAGACTCAGGTAAGTGCCACTAGTTCTGCTAACTGGCCACTGGTCCCCAGAGGAAGAGGCTTACTTTCAAGTACTGTTACGTCACTAACTATGGCATAACCTGCTCTGCGTATCACATTCTCCACAAATGAACTTCCATCAGTATACAGGTTAAGGTCATGATTAGCTAAAAGGACTTCTGAGAGATCCTCTTAGGCAGCACAAGTCTGGGATACAATTTGTTGGCAGTCATGCTCAATTGGTTCCCCATCCTCTGGGAGAAAAGTAGCAAGGTTGAGGGCTGCACATATGTGTATCTGAAGCACTGGTCCCTCAAGGAGGAGTGCCTTGTATCTAAGCAGGCGGTTGTATGATAGCCATACATTTCCTTCAGCACCTAATATGCCATTTATATCATGAGTAATCCAAAAGGTGAGATCCTTTCCTTGTATTATTTTGATGGCCTCTGATACCAAGATGGCCACCGCCACAACTACCAATAAACAGTGGGGCCAGCCTTTTGCTACTACATAAATTTCCTTACTTAGGCAGGCCATTGGTTGTGGGCTTATCCCTCGAGTTTAGTAAGGACTCCAAGAGCTAGTTCTGCTCTCTCTGTGACGTATAAAGCGAAATTTTGTCCTATGGGAAGGCTTAAGGCTAGAGCTTGTACTAGGGCCTGCTTTAAGGTTTTGAAGGCTGTTTCTGCCTCTGGTTCCCATTCTACTAGATGAATATTTACCCTCTGGGTCTCCTTGATTAGAGTATGGAGTGGCCTAGTCATCTCGCTGTATCCGGGGATCCATAGTTGGCAAAAGCCAGTGATCCCAAGGAACCCCTGGAACTATTTTAATGTCTTAGGGTGAGGACAGGTCAATATAGGCTGTATTCATTCTTTGCTGAGGGTCCTGGTTCCTCTGGCTAAGATTAGGCCTAGATATTTGACTTGTTGTAGGCAGAGCTGGGCCTTTGATTTAGACGAATTTTACCCTTGATTAGCTAGAAAGTTCAAGAGATCTATAGGAGCCTCCTAGCATGAAGCTTCCGAACTGGTAGCCAAAAGTAAATCATCCACATACTGAAGGACCAGAGTGCCTGGACTTGAGAAGTGGCCTAGATCTTAGGCCAGTGCCTGACCAAACAGATGAGTCCTATCCCTAAACCCTTGAGGCAAGATGGTCCATGTAAGTTGGGAGGTGTAGTCTGTGGGATCCTCAAAGGCAAAGAGAAACTGGGAATCAGAGTGCAGGGGAGTGCAGAAGAAGGCATCCTTGAGGTCCAGAACGGTGAACCATCCTCCTTCCTCTGGCATTTGAGAGAGCATGGTATATGGGTTGGGTACAGCTAGATATAGAGGAATTACTGCTTCATTGATGAGTCTTAGATCTTGCACTAGTCTCCACTGACCACTTGGTTTTTGTTCTCCTAAAATTGGGGTGTTGCAGGGACTGCTGCATTTTCTTACTAAGCCTTGACCTTTTAAATGTCTAACAACATTCTGTAATCCTTTATGAGCTTCAGGCCTTAAGGGATATTGCCTTTGATAAGGAAAAGTGGTGGGGTCTTTTTAGCCTGATTTGGACTGGGCGGGCATTTTTTGTCCTTCCAAATTGTCCTTCCAATTCGCAGACTTCAGGGTTGATTCCCTCCTCAAGTAGAGAACAACAAATGGATAACTGGTTCCCCATATTCATGTAGATAATAGCTCCAGCCTTGACTAATATATCCCTCCCTAATAAAGATGTGGGACTTTCAGGTATAATAAAAAAAAGGCAAGTGAAAAGAGCAAACTCTCCCAATTACAACTGAGTGGGTGGGAGAAATATCTGGTTACGTTCTGTCCCAGGATTCCCCAGATGGTAACAGACTTTGAGGACAGCCGTCCAGGGCAGGAGATTAACACTGAGAATGCCACACCAGTGTCCAGGAAGAAGTCAATTTCCTGGCCCTCAAAGGTTAAACTTACCCAGGGCTGAGTGAGGGTGATGACAGGAGCTGACACTTGCCCAGGGATCGAGGCAAGTGTCAGTTGGATCACCTGGTTGGGGGCTTCTGGCTGAGAACCTTTGTCCTCTGGGGCAGTACACCTTCCAGTGATAGCCTTGGCATAGTGGACATGGGCCAGGGGGCATCTTGTTTCTCATTGGACAATCTTTTTTAAGCTGTCCTTGCAAGCCACACTGATAACAAACCCTACCAGGTGATTGGCCTGCTCTGTTTTCTGTCCTCTCTGAACCACCAAGGTTTGTTTATCTGAGGGGCATGACTAAGGCTGTGGCCTTTCTCTTATCTCGCTTTTCATTTTCGGCCTGTTCCTCTTGGTAGGCTCATCTAACAATAGCATAACATCTCTCCACATGAGGTTGAAGGTTTGCCCTAGACCCTGTGGAACATCTACATGCCTATCAGGATCATCTAAAAACTTTCCCTGGTCTACCTTGATCTGCTTTAAATTAGAGAGAGAGAAGGGGACACGTGTCCAAATTGGGCCAAATTCCTCTCCTCCTACATCCTGAAGGGGACATAACTGATACCCTGGGGGGTTTTGTGGTCCCTTTGAGATTTCTTTCCTCATTTCCTTCTTGGTTGGGGAGATTAGAGGAGGCTCATTATTAATAGGAAGGGGAACTGTAGGGAGGCTAGGACATGGAGGTAAGCTAAGAGGTCCTCCTGTAGAATGTAAATTTCAAGCTTTGCATAGTTGTGGATTATCCTTCAATGAAAAGAAAGCTTGGACATAAGGTATTTCACTCCATTTACCTTTCCTCTTACATAAAAGGTCAAGCTGCAAGATAGTATTATAATTTATACTACTCTCAGGTGGCCATTTTTCCTCATCAGAGAGAGAGTATTGGGGCCAGGCTACAGTGCAGAAAATAATAAGCCACTTCTTTTTTAGGGTTTCTGGGTCAAATTGGTTCCAATGCCTTAGGATGCATTTCGAGGGTGAACTTGTTGAATTAAAAAACGCCCACGGTTTTGGACTGTTCTTTGCTTTCTTTTCTCCCACCCAAGAACCCAAAATGGTCCCTGGACCCTAATGTTTGGAATAGTTGTACTCACCAAAGCAGCAGCAGAAACACTTGTTTTCCTCTTAGACCACAAACAAGACTGAGGAAGGTCAGATTTAGTGGCCCTTAGCGACACATTCTCGAAAACCTGTTAGAGACCTATGTGTTTTCTCCCATTGGTATTGGGACCTTCCCTTGTCCTATAAAGATGATATACCTTAAAAGGCAGTGGAGGGCCATATCCTGAGGAAGGGAAGCCATCTCCAGGGTTGGAAGAGTGATGCCTTTTTTTTCTCACTTTTAATCATATGAATAGGAAGGATATCCCCCCAAATTTTGGAGTCTGTAATTTCTGAGGCTCCTCATATGCTAGCTTCAAGAACACCTTTTGTTAGTCCTGCTACTCTGAGGAGGGATCCTAAAATGCCAGATATTTCCACCATTTGGTGGGGCTTCGGGCAAAAATTATGTCTTTCTGATTGGTGAGCCCAGGTGCCTAAAGAAGGGAACAGAGTCCCAAAATTCATATTAGAAATAGGAGAAACTAGAAGAGCACCAGGGACAGGGAGTGGTTTTTATAAGTGGGACTAGCCTTGGAGAAGAGGGGTGGGAGGAAGTTTGTCTGACATGTGCTAGGACCCAGGAGGAAAGGGTCAGGATAGATGGGTGAGTCTCGCTTGGGCAATGTAACTTTGAGAGTTCCGCTCATGGCTGCAGGGTTGACCAACATTTTGTTGGGACCCTGGAACTGAATGGCTTTCTTCTCTGTCAACCCTTAGCTCAGCCCGGAAGTACAGGAAAACAAGAAGCTGGTTCAAGGCAAACCAATGCTCCTGACTATGAAGAGTCAGGGGTTATTAGAGAGCCCTTTCCCAGAAAGCCTGACATCTGTGTCTTTAGTATGGTACCTGCGCTAGTCACTTTTAAGTGGCTGACAGGTGCCTGGTGTTTAGCCCCCGAATTCTAAGGAAAAATGGGACAGAAAGAAAGTGAAAGGGGTCCAATGGTATTCACCACGTGGCAAGATCCTGAATGAGCCCCCAAGATGTGTCTGAAGTTGGTTCCTGCCAGTGGGTTTGTGGTCTTGCTGACTTCAAGAATGAAGCCGTCGACCTTCATGGTCAGTGTTACAACTCTTAAAGATGGCACAGACCCAAAGAGTGAGTCGTAGCAAGGTTTATTATGAAGAGTAAAAGGACAAAACTTCTACAGCATGGAAGGGGACCTGAGTGGGTTGCTGCTGCTGGCTGGGGTGGTTTTTATTCCCTCATCGTCCCCTCCCATGTTCTATTTCTGTCATATCAGAGTGCCCTTTTTCAATCCTCCCCGCGATTGGCTACTTTAGAGTCATGCTGATTGATATGTTTTACAGAGCACTGATTGGTGTGTTTTACAGAGCACTAATTGGTGCATTTTATAATCCTCTTGTAAGACAGGAAAGTTCCCCAAATCCCCACTCAACCCAGGAAGTCCAGCTGGCCTCACCTCTCAATTTGACTCACAGTTTCAACATTATTAATGTATAGAAATGCTGCTGAATCTTGTACACTGATTTTGTACCCTGATTACTGAAGTCATTTTCAAATTACAGGAGTCATTTGATGGAGTGTTTAGGATTTTCTAGGGAATCATATCCTCTTTGAAGAGAGATATTTTGATTTCTTCTTCTTCTATTTGGATGCCTTTCATTTTCTTCATTGATTGTTCTGGCAAAGGCTTCCTGTAGTATGTTTTATAGGAGTGATGAGAGTGGGCATGCTTGTCTTTTCCAGTTCTCAAGGGGAATGTTTCCAGCTTTTGCTCATTTAGTATGACGTTGGCTGTGGATTCATCGTACATAACTCTTATTTTTTGGAGGTATGTTTCTTCAATGTCTAGTTTGTTGATCATTTTTATCATGTAGGGACTCTGGGTTTTATCGAAGGCTTTTTCTGCATCCACTAAAATGCTTCTACGATTTTTATTTTTAATTATTTTTATAGGATGAATCACATTTATTGATTTTTACATATTGAACCACCTTTGTATTCCAGGAATGAGCCTACTTGATCCTGGTGAATTAACTTTTTGATGTGCTACTAGATTCCTTTGGCTGATATTTTGTTTAGGATTTTTGTGTACATGTTCATCAGGGACATTGGCTTGGCCTGCAGTTTCCTCTTTTCATTGTATTTTTGTCATTTGTGGTGACGTTGGCTTCACAGAATGAGTTAAGGAGGAATCCCTCCACCTTGAATTTTTCAAATAGTTTCAGTATAATTGGTACCAGCTCTTCAGCTGAATTGGTAGAATTCAACTAGGAATCCACCTAATCTGGGACTTTTTGTGTTTGTTAGCAGGTTTTTTATTACTGATTCAGTTTCAGAACTCAACATTAATTTGCTCATGTTTCCAATTTCTTCCTAATTCAATATTGGCAGTTTATGTCTTGGTAGCATTTTTCTATTTTCTCTAGATTTTCTAGTTTGTGTGGATAGAAGTATTCATATTTATCTCTGTTTTTTTGTGTATATTTCTGTGGTATTAATTGTAATACCAATTTGTCATTCCTGATTTTGCTTATTTGGATCTTATCTTTTATTTATTTATTTTTCTTTGTTGATCTAGCTATGGGTTTATTGGTCTTGTCTTTTCGTTGGAAGGAACAACCTTTGGTTCCATCAATTTCTTTTTTGATTTTTTTTTTTGGTCTCAATTTTGTTTAATTCCACTTGAATTTTAGTAACATCTTTTATCGTGCTAGCTTTGGAGTTGATTTGTTCTTGTTTCTCTAGTTCATTTTGGTGTGATTGTTAGATCATTACTTTAAGTTCTTTCGAACTTGTAGAGTTAGTTGTGTAGACTATAAACTTTTAACACTGATTTTGCTGCATCCCAGAGATTTGGGTATGTTGTATTTCTATGTATCTCTATTTTCCTGTATTTGAAAGAATTTTTTTTTATATCTTCCTTCATTTTGTTGCTTACCCAACAGTCACTTAGAAGCAGGTTGTTTAATATCCAGGTGATTTTGTGGTTGTGGGAGATCTTCCTGGTATTGATTTCTGTTTTTGTGCCACTGTGGTCTAAGATGGTTGCCATTAAATATTTTTAAAAATATTTATTGAGACTTGTTTAATTGCTGAGCATGTTATTAGTCTTGAAGTATGTACCATGTTCAGAAGAATATATATTATGTGATTGATGCATGGAATGTTCTGTACATGTCTATTAAGTTCAATTAGTCAAATGTCAAATTTCAATTCAGAATTTCCTTGTTAGTTTTACACCTTGAGATCTCTCTAACATTGTCGGTGTTTTGTTTTTTTTGTTTTTTGTTTTTTTTTTTCTCCTCACTATTATTTTCTGGCTGTCTGTTTTCTTGTACATTGAAAAGTAGCTATTTTGTGAATCTGGGTCCCCCAATGTTATTGCATATACATTTAGAATAGTTAAGTCTTTTGTTGAATTGAACCCATCATTATGTAATGTCCTTTGTTCATTTTTACACTTGTTGGTTTAAAGTCTGTTTTATCTGATATAAGAAGAGTGACCTCTGCTTCTTGTTGTTGTTGTTTGTTTTCCATTTGTGTGGTGATATTCTTCCAACCCTTTACTTTGAGCCTATGGGTGTGTCATTACATGTGAGATGGGTCTCTTAAAGACAGCAGATTGATGTGTCTTTTTTTACATTTTTTCTTTTTTAATTTCACTTGAAATACTGTGCCTTTTAAATGGGGGGCATTTGAGCTAGTTACGGTCAACGTTTGTTTATATGTGAGATTTTGATAGTATAATAAACTTATTAGCCCATTGCTTTGTAGTTTCTGTTGTCTGCTTCCTTCATAATGTCTGTGGGTTATGTACTTAAGTTTGTTTCTGTAGTAGCAGGTATCTTTATTTTGTTTCCAGGTTTAGAACTCCCAAGTATCTCTTGTAAGCCTGGTCTAGTGGTAACAAATTACTTTAGTGCTTTCTGTTTGGCAAAGTCTTTGTTTCTCCATTTCTGAAGGTTAATTTGGTATGCTATGACATTCATGGTTGGAATTTCTTTTCTTTATTAATGCTAAAAATATGCCCCTAATCTCTCCTGCCTTATAAGGTTGCTACTGAAAAGTTTGCTGCTAGCCAGATCATGTTCCCTTTGTACGTAATCTTTTTTCTCAAGCTATCTTTAAGATTTTTTTGTTCATCATTGACCTTAGACACTTTGGTGACTAAACGCTTGGTAAAACTCATTTTGGGCAGTATTGCACAGGTGTTATTTTATCTAGTTCCTTGTATCTGGATGTCTATGTTTCTAGCAAGACCAGAAATATTTTCTTGAATTATTCCCTCAAATATGTTTTCCAGGTTGCTTACTCTTTCTCCTTCTCTCTCAGGAATGCCAGCACATCACAGGTTTAGTCACTTTACATAATCCCATATTTTTCCAAAATTTTGTTCATTTTTAAATTCCTTTCTCTTTAGTTTTGTCTGCCTAGGTTAATTTGAATGACTGTTCTTAAAGATTAGAAATTTTCTCCTCTGCTTAGTCTAGTCTCTTTATAAAGCTTGCAATTGCATTTTGAAATTCCTTAAGTGAGTTTTTCAATTCCTGAAGCTCTGATTTATTTTTAAGATGCTATCTTTCTTCATTTCCTGGATTAATTTGGAAGTTTTTTTGTGTGTTTTGATTTTCAAACTTGTCTTGAAGCTCATTAATCTTCCTTACAATCCATGCTTTGAATTCTTTATCTGTCATTTTTGCCTTTCCATCTTGGTAGTGGACTCTTTCTGGAGAGCTCATGTGATCCCTTACTAGTGTCACTACATTTAGAAATTTTATGGTGCCAGAATTCTTGTGCTGATTCCTTCTCATCTAGAGTGCCGACACTTCTAATTATTGTAATTATTTTCATTAGGTTAGGATTTTATGATATTATCTTTTTTCTTTTCATTTCCATTTTCCCTCTCCATAGGGACTGTGATTATAGACAGTGTTTGGTAGCATCTTTTGTCTTTGCTTCTAAATACTTAAGTACTTCATTGAGCAAGTTTTATATAGAGATGTACAGTTTGACCTAAAACCCAGTAGATGGTACTTATAGATAAGAGTGGGCTGCAGCCAGTGTGGCTAGACAAAGTTCTTTTCCCTAACCTAGGTTGTTTGGATCCCCAATAGAAAGGTGAGTCACAGATGGAGGCTCTCTGCCTCTCTCACGTACTAGAGCTTCACTCATTTATTTCAGCCAGATGCTGTAACAGGGGCTGTTTGTCAGCATTCTCCTCCCCAGGATCTGGGGTGACCTTCATTATTCTGGTGGATTCTCATTTTCCTTCTTGGATTAAAGGTTAGATAATTAATCTTTTTGCACTATTTTGCTATTTCCAAGTGGCCAAGACACAATAAAAGCCTCTATTTCCTCATCCTGGAAAATAAAAACAACAACAACAAAGAGTTGTTTTATTTAAAGGTTCAACAAAACCTGCAAATACTTAGCTAGACAAAGAAAAGAGATGACTCAGATAATTAAAATAAGAAGTGAAAAGGGAGACATTACAACTGATGCCACAGATATAAAAATTATTTTGAGACTAGTACAAATGATATATGCCAACAAATTGAATAATTTAGAAAAAAAAATAAATTCCTAGAAACATACAGTCTACTGAGTACATCATAAATAAGTGGAAAAACTGAATATACCAATAACAAGTAAGGAGATTACATCAATTATCAAACCTTCCAGCAAAGGAAACATCAGGACCAAATAGCTTTGCTGGAGAATTTTACCAAACATTTAAATAAGAATCAGCACAAGTCCTCCTGAAACCCTTTCAAATAAATGAATAGAAAGGAACACTTTTAAATTAATTCTGAGTCCAACATTACCCTGATACTTAAGCCAGACAAAGATACTATTTAAAAATCCAGACCAATAACCCTGGTGAATATTGATGCAAAAGCTTCAAAAGAATAAGAGCAAACCAAATCCAATAGCACATTAAAAGCATTATATATACTATGTCCAAATGGGATTTACCAATGGGATGGCAGGATGTTTCAGCATATGAAAATCAGCAGGTTCAATTTACTACATTAAAAGAAAAAAGAACAAAAATGACAATTAATACAGAAAACATATTTTTCAAAATTCAACACTTTTATGATTAAAAAACACTCAACATACTAGAAATAGAGGAAAATTACTTCAAAATAATAAAAGTTATATATGAAAAGCTCATAGCCAGCATTATACCCAACGGTAAAAATAATAAAAGCTTTTAAAGACCAAGAACAAGAAAAAGAAGCACACTCTTGCCACGTGTATTTATCATTGTAGTAGAGGTCCTAGTGAAAGTCATTAGTTAGTAAAAATAAAGAGTAGGTTTAGCCAAATTGGAAAGGAAGAAGTACAATTATCTATTCTTATAGATGATATGATTTTATATGTGGAACATCCAAAGTATTTCACGCAAAAATACAGTTAGAAATAAGAAATGTTATAAAGTTGCTTCATATAAAATCAACATCCAAAAATAAATTACATTTACATACACCAGTATAAGGCAATCTGAAAATAATTTTAGAAAACTGATTTAGAATAGTATCAAAAGTAATAAAATACTGAGGAATAAAATTGAGCAGGTGAGAGATTTGTATACTGAAAACTATAAACAATGCTGAAAGAAATTAAATAATGAAAAAAGAATAAAAAGATATCTTGTGTTTATAGATTAATAACATTGTTAAAATGTCCATATTACCTAAACCAATCTACAGATTCAGTGAAATCCATATCAAAATCCCAATGGCAGTTTTTCCAGAAACAGGACAAATATCCAAAACTTTATATGGAATCATCGGGAACTCTACCTAGCAGTAACACTCTTGAGAAAGAGCAAAGCTTCAGGCCCCCACACTGCCTGGCTTAAAATATATTGCAAAGTGATAGCCATCATAATAGTGTGATGCTGGCATAAAGACCATCCATCAATGGAACAGGTTAGAGAGCCCGAAACTTAACCTTCACTCATATGGTCAAATGATTTGTGACAACGGTGTTACAATGACGCGATAGGGAAAGGATAGTCTCGTCAACAAATGGTGTTAAAACTGGATATACACAATGGAAAAGAATGAAGATGTACCTTTATCTTACTCTGTATATACAAATTAAAAATGAATTAAAGGCCTAAATGTAAGACCTGGACTATAAAACTCCTA
>NW_022309430.1:0-1354 GCF_002776525.5 Piliocolobus tephrosceles
TTATGAACTTGGGTGCTCCTGTATTGGGTGCATATATATGTAGGATAGTTAGCTCTTCCTGTTGAATTGATCCCTTTACCATTATGTAATGGCCTTCTTTGTCTCTTTTGATCTTTGATGGTTTAAAGTTTGTTTTATCAGAGACTAGGATTGCAACCCCTGCTTTTTTTTGTTCTCCATTTGCTTGGTAGATCTTCCTTCATCCCTTTATTTTGAGCCTATGTATGTCTCTGCATGTGAGGTGGGTCTCCCGAATACAGCAGACTGATGGGTCTTGACTCTTTATCCAGTTTGCCAGTCTGTGTCTTTTAATTGGAGCATTTAGTCCATTAACATTTAAGGTTAATATTGTTATGTATGAACTTGATCCTGCCATTATCATATTAACTGGTTATTTTGCTCATTAATTGATGCAGTTTCTTCCTAGCCTCGATGGTCTTTACATTTTGGCATGTTTTTGCAATGGCTGGTACCGGTTGTTCTTTTCCATGTTTAGTGCTTCCTTCAGCGTCTCTTGTAAGGCAGGCCTGGTGGTGACAAAATCTCTAAGCATCTGCTTATCTGTAAAGGATTTTATTTCTCCTTCACTTAGGAAACTTAGTTTGGCTGGATATGAAATTCTGGGTTTAAAATTCTGGGTGCAGCACACCAACATGGCACATGTATACATATGTAACCTGCACGTCACGTTATGCACATGTATCCTAGAACTTAAAGTATAAAAAAAATAAAAATAAAAAAAAAAAAATAAATGATCACACAGTTGTAATATAAAATTCCAATGAATATCCAGAATTTGTTATTTATTTGCATGAAAATTCTAAATGCAGAAGATAATGCCAGTTGTCTGTAGGCCAGTAATAGCTTAAAATCCCTTTATGAACGAAACACCTGGTAAGTGACCTGGATTAAATACAGGTATAAGAAAAGGGAAAGGATTCTCAAACCTCTAAGAATGTCTGTCTCCAGACAGACATTATGCTGGTAAGCAGTTAACTAATCTCCTTACTACATATGGCCCCCAATCCCTGACTGTATCTGGCCCATTCCACTGGCCTGCTTCTGTTATCGATCATGTAGTGGGGTCCCACAATAAACTGCTAGAACATCAAAAAAAAAAATAAAAATAAAAATAAAATTCTTTTCTTTAAGAACGTTGAATATTGGCCCCCACTGTCTTCTGGCTTGTAGAGTTTCTGCCGAGAGATCTGCTGTTAGTCTGTTGGACTTCCCTTTGTGGGTAACCCGACCTTTCTCTCTGGCTGCCCTTAAGATTTTTTCCTTCATTTCAACTTTGGTGAATCTGGCAATTATGTGTCTTGGAGTTGCTCTTCTGGAGGAGTATCTTTGTGGC
>NW_022309430.1:1364-3214 GCF_002776525.5 Piliocolobus tephrosceles
GCACCTGTCTGATTCTTGCTTTGGAAGCTTCCTCTCAGGGGTGTACTCCACCCTGTGAGGTGTGGGGTGTCAGACTGCCCCTAGTGGGGGATGTCTCCCAGTTAGGCTACTCAGGGGTCAGTGACCCACTTGAGCATGCAGACTGCCCCTTCTCAGATCTCAACCTCCGTGTTGGGAGATCCACTGCTCTCTTCAAAACTGTCAGACAGAGTCGTTCGTGTTTCACAGGCTTCTGCTCCTTTAGCTGAGCCCTGTCCCCAGAGGCGCAGTCTACAGAGACAGGCAGGTTTCCTTGAGCTGCTGTGAGCTCCACCCAGTTTGAGCTTCCCAGCGGCTTTATTTACCTACTTAAGCCTCAGCGATGGCAGGCGCCCCTCCCCCAGCCTCGCTGCTGCCTCGCGGTTAGATTGCTGCAGACTGCTGTGTTAGCCGGGAGGGAGGCTCCGTGGGTGTGGGACCCTCCTGGCCAGGTGTGGGATATAATCTCCGGTGTGCCGGTGTTACAGCGCAGTATTGGGGTGGGAGTTACCCGATTTTCCAGGTGTTGTGTGTCTCAGTTCCCCTGGCTAGGACAAGGGACTCCCTTCCCCCTCGCGCTTCCCAGGTGAGGCGATGCCTCGCCCTGCTTCAGCTCTCGCTGGTCGGGCTGCAGCAGCTGACCAGCACCGATTGTCCGGCACTCCCGAGTGAGATGACCCCAGTACCTCAGTTGAAAATGCAGAAATCGCCGGTCTTCTGTGTCGCTCGCGCTGGGAGATGGAGACTGAAGCTGTTCCTATTCGGCCATCTTGCTCCGCCCCCCTCATTGGTTTCAAAGAACATCTTTATTTCTGCCTTCATTTCGTTATGTACCCAGTAGTCATTCAGGAGCAGGTTGTTCAGTTTCCATGTAGTTGAGCAATTTTGATTGAGTTTCTTAGTCCTGAGTTCTAGTTTGATTGCACTGTGGTCTGAGAGACAGTTTGTTATAATTTCTGTTCTTTTACATTTGCTGAGGAGTGCTTTACTTCCAATTATGTGGTCAAGTTTGGAATAAGTGCAATGTGGTGCTGAAAGGAATGTATATTCTGTTGATTTGGGGTGGAGAGTTCTATAGATGTCTAGTAGGTCCGCTTGGTGCAGAGATGAGTTCAATTCCTGGATATTCTTGTTAACTTTCTGTCTCGTTGATCTGTCTAATGTTGACAGTGGAGTGTTGAAGTCTCCCATTATTATTGTATGGGAGTCTAAGTCTCTTTGTAAGTCTCTAAGGACTTGCCTTATGAACTTGGGTGCTCCTGTATTGGGTGCATATATATGTAGGATAGTTAGCTCTTCCTGTTGAATTGATCCCTTTACCATTATGTAATGGCCTTCTTTGTCTCTTTTGATCTTTGATGGTTTAAAGTTTGTTTTATCAGAGACTAGGATTGCAACCCCTGCTTTTTTTTGTTCTCCATTTGCTTGGTAGATCTTCCTTCATCCCTTTATTTTGAGCCTATGTATGTCTCTGCATGTGAGGTGGGTCTCCCGAATACAGCAGACTGATGGGTCTTGACTCTTTATCCAGTTTGCCAGTCTGTGTCTTTTAATTGGAGCATTTAGTCCATTAACATTTAAGGTTAATATTGTTATGTATGAACTTGATCCTGCCATTATCATATTAACTGGTTATTTTGCTCATTAATTGATGCAGTTTCTTCCTAGCCTCGATGGTCTTTACATTTTGGCATGTTTTTGCAATGGCTGGTACCGGTTGTTCTTTTCCATGTTTAGTGCTTCCTTCAGCGTCTCTTGTAAGGCAGGCCTGGTGGTGACAAAATCTCTAAGCATCTGCTTATCTGTAAAGGATTTTATTTCTCCTTCACTTA
>NW_022309436.1:0-2305 GCF_002776525.5 Piliocolobus tephrosceles
AAATATTTTTATCGTTTATTTTTATTATACTTAACTTTAAATTTTGCTGCATGTGAGAAAATTTTTAACTTCACTAGCTGCTAGATACTTACCTAGATATTGTCAAGAGTTTTTTCTTCAATGCTTGACCTAAATATTGATATGCTGAACAACTTCAGTAGACTTATTAAAATATAAATTATTTATATTTCATTTCAAAGCCCACAACACAGACAGAAATACTAAGGATCAAACATAACCAATATCTATATGATGGCCAGTGACAAACCATATGTATGCAGAGAACACTTCTCATGATCTGACTTTTAGTTCTAATAAATCTTGGGAAGTACTCTAATCACAGCTACCCATTTGCCACAGGTTTGTAATGCTAAACTTTTATAACTTTTATGTATCTTCCATGAACTCAAGGTCAGTAAACCCAATGGAGAGAGAAAAAAAAAAAACTACGGAATAAGATTTGGTTAAATAGGGTTGAGCTTTGAAGACCCACAAACCATTTAATTATGTAAGATTTGTTCCCACTCCCAGGAACTAACTTCTACACCCTTGGGAGTAGTATCATATGCAATGAGAATACACAATTGAAAAAACATCCTCAATTTGATTACAAAAAGTTTTTGGCATGAAAGTTCACATTTCCAAAGTACCTTCAGAGGTTCTTTGTTGATTCCTAGTAAACCAAACGAAACCATCTTTGTCCTAAATGCACATAATAGGATGTAAATGTAGTAACATAAATAAGTTGACAATTGTTTGCCATAGCATGCCAGACACCAGATATCTTTATTTCTCATTTCATTTTCATAGAAAGCAAAAGTTGTCACTTTCTGCATCCTAACGAATGGGGACAAAAAGACAACACAAGTGGCTGGGCGTGGTGGCTCACACCTGTAATCCCAGCACTTTGACAGGCCAAAGCTGACGGATCACCTGAGGTCGAGACCAGCCTGACCAACATGGTGCAGGTTAAGGGGTGGGAAAGAACAGAAGCAAAATGGTAGAAGGGATATAGGTCAAAGGTAGCAAATAAGTATGGGCTGGAAGAAAAGTATTCCTGGTCCACAAGGTGCTTTCAGATTTACTGAACCCCTTCTTGCAAATATACCAACTGCAAGAGTTTATACACAAGGAAGACAAATTTTTGAGAGTACAATATTCTCTCTGGAAAATGGGTCAGTGTTCACTGCACTAAGCTCTCCACTATTGGATAAGTAAACTTAGAAGGTCTGTTTGTTTTCTTCTTATCTTTCTAGTAAGAAACAAGAGAAGTGATACTTTCAAAGGACACTTCCCTAACTTAATAGAGTTATATAATAAAGATAATGTTAATAAGAGAAATGAAATATCAGGCCGGGCACGGTGGTTTATGCCTGTAATCCCAGCACTTTGGGAGGCCGAGATGGGCAGATCACCTGAGGTCAGGAGTTCGAGACTAGCCTGACCAACATTTTGAAACACCATCTCTACTAAAAATACAAAATTAGCCTGGTGTGGTGGCACATGCCTGTAATCCCAGCTGAAGCAGGAGAATTGCTTAAACCCGGGAGGTGGGGGTTGCAGTCAGCCATGCCATTGCACTCCACTTGCACCCCAGTCCAGGCGACAAGAGTGAAACTTTGTCTCAAAAAAAAAAAAAAAAAAACAAAAAGAAATATCTAAATTGTGGAAAGTCTTTATTTATTTTCAGTCAGACACTGTTTTTAGAACTTGCATAATGAATGCTCACTTAACCAAAAAAGAATACCCTCATATTTCACATTTACTGAACGCCTACCATGTACCTAGCCCCATTTATTTACTGGAGATATCACTGACCAAAGCACACAGTGATAGATTTTACTATTGTCCCTGTTTACAAAAGAAAAAAAAAAAAAAGAAATCCCAGGGAGCTATTAAGTTGTGAAGCTAAGCTATTAAGTTGTGCAGCTACAGTTTGGATGGAGAAAATTCAGCTCTGAAGTCTTACCTCTTACCTCTTACATGCTCTCTGGGAATATTTCTGGACATAAGAACCGGAGCTGATTTCCAGACCAATTAATGTTTTCCTAGTAGAGTCCTGTGTACCTAATGGCAAGATCTTTCTCTTCAGTTTCCATTTGTCTCCTTCACTGAAATGCCCCATTTGTCCATGCCAGCATGTTACATTACAATTAAATTAGGCCCCACTTTACTTACACATTATATTCTAGTTTTGTCTTCTTGAGGATATGCCATCATAAGCACGAACATATTTGTAAAACATGTTGTTCACAAGGGTGAATATATTCATCAACCCTGTATATTTCTGTCAATTTAAAATTCT
>NW_022309437.1:0-2302 GCF_002776525.5 Piliocolobus tephrosceles
AAATATTTTTATCGTTTATTTTTATTATACTTAACTTTAAATTTTGCTGCATGTGAGAAAATTTTTAACTTCACTAGCTGCTAGATACTTACCTAGATATTGTCAAGAGTTTTTTCTTCAATGCTTGACCTAAATATTGATATGCTGAACAACTTCAGTAGACTTATTAAAATATAAATTATTTATATTTCATTTCAAAGCCCACAACACAGACAGAAATACTAAGGATCAAACATAACCAATATCTATATGATGGCCAGTGACAAACCATATGTATGCAGAGAACACTTCTCATGATCTGACTTTTAGTTCTAATAAATCTTGGGAAGTACTCTAATCACAGCTACCCATTTGCCACAGGTTTGTAATGCTAAACTTTTATAACTTTTATGTATCTTCCATGAACTCAAGGTCAGTAAACCCAATGGAGAGAGAGAAAAAAACTACGGAATAAGATTTGGTTAAATAGGGTTGAGCTTTGAAGACCCACAAACCATTTAATTATGTAAGATTTGTTCCCACTCCCAGGAACTAACTTCTACACCCTTGGGAGTAGTATCATATGCAATGAGAATACACAATTGAAAAAACATCCTCAATTTGATTACAAAAAGTTTTTGGCATGAAAGTTCACATTTCCAAAGTACCTTCAGAGGTTCTTTGTTGATTCCTAGTAAACCAAACGAAACCATCTTTGTCCTAAATGCACATAATAGGATGTAAATGTAGTAACATAAATAAGTTGACAATTGTTTGCCATAGCATGCCAGACACCAGATATCTTTATTTCTCATTTCATTTTCATAGAAAGCAAAAGTTGTCACTTTCTGCATCCTAACGAATGGGGACAAAAAGACAACACAAGTGGCTGGGCGTGGTGGCTCACACCTGTAATCCCAGCACTTTGACAGGCCAAAGCTGACGGATCACCTGAGGTCGAGACCAGCCTGACCAACATGGTGCAGGTTAAGGGGTGGGAAAGAACAGAAGCAAAATGGTAGAAGGGATATAGGTCAAAGGTAGCAAATAAGTATGGGCTGGAAGAAAAGTATTCCTGGTCCACAAGGTGCTTTCAGATTTACTGAACCCCTTCTTGCAAATATACCAACTGCAAGAGTTTATACACAAGGAAGACAAATTTTTGAGAGTACAATATTCTCTCTGGAAAATGGGTCAGTGTTCACTGCACTAAGCTCTCCACTATTGGATAAGTAAACTTAGAAGGTCTGTTTGTTTTCTTCTTATCTTTCTAGTAAGAAACAAGAGAAGTGATACTTTCAAAGGACACTTCCCTAACTTAATAGAGTTATATAATAAAGATAATGTTAATAAGAGAAATGAAATATCAGGCCGGGCACGGTGGTTTATGCCTGTAATCCCAGCACTTTGGGAGGCCGAGATGGGCAGATCACCTGAGGTCAGGAGTTCGAGACTAGCCTGACCAACATTTTGAAACACCATCTCTACTAAAAATACAAAATTAGCCTGGTGTGGTGGCACATGCCTGTAATCCCAGCTGAAGCAGGAGAATTGCTTAAACCCGGGAGGTGGGGGTTGCAGTCAGCCATGCCATTGCACTCCACTTGCACCCCAGTCCAGGCGACAAGAGTGAAACTTTGTCTCAAAAAAAAAAAAAAAAAAACAAAAAGAAATATCTAAATTGTGGAAAGTCTTTATTTATTTTCAGTCAGACACTGTTTTTAGAACTTGCATAATGAATGCTCACTTAACCAAAAAAGAATACCCTCATATTTCACATTTACTGAACGCCTACCATGTACCTAGCCCCATTTATTTACTGGAGATATCACTGACCAAAGCACACAGTGATAGATTTTACTATTGTCCCTGTTTACAAAAGAAAAAAAAAAAAAAGAAATCCCAGGGAGCTATTAAGTTGTGAAGCTAAGCTATTAAGTTGTGCAGCTACAGTTTGGATGGAGAAAATTCAGCTCTGAAGTCTTACCTCTTACCTCTTACATGCTCTCTGGGAATATTTCTGGACATAAGAACCGGAGCTGATTTCCAGACCAATTAATGTTTTCCTAGTAGAGTCCTGTGTACCTAATGGCAAGATCTTTCTCTTCAGTTTCCATTTGTCTCCTTCACTGAAATGCCCCATTTGTCCATGCCAGCATGTTACATTACAATTAAATTAGGCCCCACTTTACTTACACATTATATTCTAGTTTTGTCTTCTTGAGGATATGCCATCATAAGCACGAACATATTTGTAAAACATGTTGTTCACAAGGGTGAATATATTCATCAACCCTGTATATTTCTGTCAATTTAAAATTCT
>NW_022309440.1:0-2132 GCF_002776525.5 Piliocolobus tephrosceles
ATGCAAGAGTTGGGTTCCCATGGTCTTGGGCAGATCTGCCCTCATGGCCTTGCAGGATACAGCCTCCTACCTAGCTGCTTTCATGGGCTAGCACTGGGTGTCTGTGGCTTTTCCAGGAGCACAGTGCAAGCTGTCGGTGGATCTACCATTCTGGGGTGTGGAGAATGGTGGCCCTCATCTCGCAGCTCCACCAGTCAGTGACCCAGGGGGGACTCTGTGTGAGGACTCTGACCCCATATTTCCCTTCTACACTGACCCAGTGGAGATTCTCCATGAGAGTACTGCACCCACAGAAAACTGTTGCCTGGGCATTCAGGCATTTCCATACATCCTGTGAAATCTAGGTGGAGGTTCCCAAATGTCAATTATTGACTTCTGTGCACCTGCAGCCTCAACACGACATGGAAGCTGCCAAGTCTTGGGGCTTTACCCCTCTGAAACCACAGCCTGAGCTGTACCTTGGCCTCTTTTAGTCATGGCTGGAACAGCAGGGATGCAGGGAGTCTTATGCCTAGACTGCACACAGCAGAGGGACCCTGGGCACAGCGAAGGGGACAATTTTTTCCTCCTAAACTTCCAGGCCTGTGATGGGAGGGGTTGCCACAAAGGTCTCTCACATGTCCTATCCCATTGTAGGGATTAATATTTGGCTCATTGTTACTTATGCAAATTTCAGCAGTCAACTTGAATTTCTCCTCAGAAAATGGGATTTTCTTTTCTATTTCGTTGTCAGGTGGCAGATTTTTTGAACTTTTACGCTCTGCTTCCCTTATAAAAGTGAATGCTTTCAACAGCACCCAAGTCGCGTCTTTAATGCTTTGCTGCTTAGAAATTTCTTCCGTCCGGTACTCTAAATCAACTCTCTCAAGTTCAAAGTTCCACCAGACTCTAGGGCAGGGGCCAAATGCTGCCAGTCTCTTTGCTAAAACATAACAAGAGCAAATGTTGTTCCAGTTACAAATAAGTTCCTCATCTCCATCTGAGACCACCTCAGCTTGGACTTTATTGTCCATGTCACTATCAGCATTTTGGACAAAGCCATTTAACAAGTCTCTAGGAAGTTCCAAACTTTCCCACATTTTCCTGTCTTCTTCTGAGTCCTCCAAACTCTTCCAACCTCTGCCTGTTCCCCAATTCTAAAGGTGCTTCCACATTTTCAGGTGTCTTTTCAACAGCAACCCACTCCCAGTACCAATTTACTGTATTAGTCTGTTTTCATGCTGCTGATAAAGACATACCTGAGATTGGGCAATTTAGAAAATAAAGCAGTTTAATGGACTTACAATTCTTCATGGCTGGTGGGAGGGCTCACAATCATGGTGGAAGGCAAGGAGGAGCAAGTCACATCTTACATGGATGGCAGCAGGAAAAACCAGGGAATGAGCAGAAAAACTGTTTTTAAAACTAAGTGATCTCATGAGACTCATTCACTACAATAAGAACAGTGTACGAAACATCCACCCCAAAATTCAATTATCTCCCACATGGGAATTGTGGGAGTTACAATTCAAGATGAAGTTTGGGTGGGGACAAACACAAATCATGTCATTAGTAAATTATATATATATATATAAAGTAACTTATATTTGGTCATCATACTTTAAATGACAGTGTAACAGGTCAGTTGTGAAAAAAACTGTGTTCACTGGGATATTTTATATAAAAAAAAAATTGACCTGAATACGTTAAAGATTTAAGGATAAAATAACAACAAATAACTTATTATTCATTATAATTTATTTATTTCCTTATTAACTGCCAGGGAATGTAAGCAATAACTTAAAAATGAATGGGATATGGCTGATGACTTACTCCGAGGAAATTTAGTGTTATATTAACTTATTACAAAATAAAGACTAAAATCCAATTTTCACATGAGAAAGAGGAAAAAAGAAGAACCACATAAGCACAAGATATAACAACATGATTGATATTTAAAACCCAAATAAACGTATTTTTTTAAAAAGAGACTACCAAGAAAAAATTATTGACATAAGTGAAAGCTGGTTATTTGTAAAAAAGCAATATTACTAAAATGCAGAAAAGTGCTTATTTCTGTTGAAAAATAAAATGATGAAATAAACAACAGCAAAACATAAAAATAGTCATATTTTTTGATACGTATGTGATCA
>NW_022309441.1:0-4868 GCF_002776525.5 Piliocolobus tephrosceles
CCCATCGCCATGCCTGGCTAATCTTTGTATATTTAGTAGAGATGGAGTTTGACCATGTTGGTCAGGCTGGTCTCGAACTCCTGACTTCGTGATCCACCCAACTCAACCTCCCAAAGGGTTGGGATTACAGGTGTGAGCCACCACGCTTGGCTGGTAACTAGTTTTCTATCCAACAAAGATTTAATACAATCAAGCAAGTTCAATTTTGCTACCTCAATAGAATTAAAAAAAAAATTCATATGTCTATAATTTAGCTAGCTTTGTCACTTTTCTGAAAAATTCTAAAGCAAATTACTAGAATGTAAGACCAGAATTATTATAAGAAGAAAACATGAGTTAATTTCTGTGTGACGAAAATAAAGAGTAGCTTGACCATGATGTCCATTTTTTAAATGTCATGTTCATTTCAAAACTAAATCTTGTACATAACTATTGAAAATAGTTGTTCAAATTGTTTAATGTATCTTGGTAGATTCTGGCATCTCCAGAAACCTTAAATATCATCCTTGATGAATAAATGCCAAATTACTCCAGTGAAAGTCCAGGGACTCTAGTCACAATGCATGGACAGTCTGGCTCCCTGTAATTGTTAGTGTCATTTTCTGGGTGTCCTCTGTTCCTCTGGCATATATTTCCGGGTTCCATGATCTAGTAGAAAGATTCTGAACACTAAATTCCTCTCTTTCCTCAGGATATAACTGCATAAAACATGCAACTAGATGAGAACCATGGCTTCAAATAAAGATGAGGACCTTAATGTTCCACTTGGAGAAATGAGTATTCCATGTCCAGTATCTTCCCACCTGCAGTCCTCTGTGGCCACAGCAAAGGAGAAGCTTCCATTCAGATGATACAGTACAGACAACAATTACATACATTATTTTATCATGCCCAGTTTTGAAGGAACACTCTAAGGAGGCCTCAGATTCTGGGGCCTCCAAGAACCTTCTTTGATTTGCAGGATGTAAATTGACCCTGGGTTGAGAACTGCAAGAACTGTCAGCTCGTAATAACTTCATCCAAAACCCTGCTCTAAGAGAACTGACTAAACTTTAGAAGGGCTTCTATCACCCTAAGATCATTCACTGTGTTTCTGTAACCACCCAGCTTTCTTTTGAATTCCTGCCTAGAAAAACTTAGGGCTGTCAAAAGAATTTACTGCTTGTTTCAGCCAACACCAGATGAATAGGCACCTGACCTGCTTATTTAGATCCTTTGCTAAACATAGCTTAACATTGTGC
The DNA here is from genome assembly GCF_002776525.5 of Piliocolobus tephrosceles. Classification (NCBI taxonomy): domain Eukaryota; kingdom Metazoa; phylum Chordata; class Mammalia; order Primates; family Cercopithecidae; genus Piliocolobus; species Piliocolobus tephrosceles. The sequence continues at coordinate 1,242 of NW_022309441.1, forward strand.
ATAGCTCTCTGTCCTTTTGAGATGTATACGCCTCTCCTACAAGTCAGGAGTGTCTTTCTCAAGGACCTGAAAGCCATTAATTTGAAATGTAATAATGATTCCATGTCAAAGGAAGGATAGGGTCTCTGTCTCCTGGTCTCTGTGGGAGGATAGAATCTTAACTGTGATCATTGCCAGCTAACAGACACAGCTGGACTAATGACATTTACACTGACCAACCTTTGTAATTTTTCACTTCCCTGACACTACTTGAGTGCCTGCTTGCTCCCCCTCGACTCCCTCATTCTCTCATGAAAATGCACCGTTACTTCTATGCAAATTGGAATGCAACTCTGCTCTTTCCCTCTCAGTAGTTATGAATACCATCCGTTTTCACCATTGTAACTAATGTCTGGTTTTATTTATCTTCAACAGGCCCACCACAGTGTGGAAAATTTCATTAAAACATATAGTTTACTCTTGTGCCATGGACTGTCCATGGAAATCACAATGCTTAGAGACAGCATTGAAAATCCTGGAATTAAGTCCTATGCTAGTTCATTAGTTTTCTAAAAGGACTTGTTTTCATGGCAGCAAAGACCCTCTTCAAATTTTTTATGTAGCAAGAAGGGCCTCATGATGGTACTGAAAACACCATTGTTGCTTTCCTTGTTGGACTTACCAATACTCCCTAGGCTGTTTACAAGGTCTCAAGATGACAACTGAATAGTTTCAACAATCCGTGTTTCCTCTGGGTACCTAGCTTAGTCAATTAGAGAATGAGCCACTAGTTTCTGAGAACAATGTATGATTCAATGAAAAAGTGAAACTAGCTTTCCATCTGCATTCAACTGAAGCCCACCAGCACGCTAATGGAAAACATCATGCCTTTTCCTGGCCTTTTACCTCCCATGCCAATACCCATCGTAATTCTCATAATTCATAACTGACTTTCAAATTCGATACCGCAAGGCTGAACTCAGGTCACTCACACACTGGCCAAGCTCCAGGATCTCAAATTAATGATATTCCAAAGAAGGTCTCCTGCTTTCAAAGAACTTTCTATGACTTTATCTGTCATTTTAATCAACCACTTCTTTAAGAAACTGTGTAGCATTTACATGGGGTCTATTCACTATTATCTATAAAAGTGATCTTATAACTTGGAGAAATATTCATTTATGAAATAAAGACATCTAGGGAAAAAGTATTGGCTGCCTAAAAGTTTGTATATATTTTGAAATTATTATCTCATTTAATAGGAGATACCTTGTATTCATCTAGTATTCATCTAGCATATACCTTGAAGTTATTATCTCATTTAATAGGAGAGTAGGGGAAAAAAGATGAATTATTGTTGAAATAGAAAAGAGCACTGCTTCACAAACCAATTATACAGTTCACTCACCTAATGTCAAAAAGAGTTAGTCACAAAAAATACTTAATGGGTAAATTGCCATCTGCATAGATGAAATCTTAGAGTCAATGCTCCATTTGACTCTTTGATTGCCACAACCTCTATTTTTCTTTAATAGTCTCATTCCCAGATGCTGCAACCCAAGTATATTCTGATCACCAGATTTAATATTTTGCCCTACTCTCAGTAGCTGCAGATGATTCAAATAAGCAGTTTCTGCAGCACTTGCAGACCAGCACCACTGTGCCCTCTGAGACACCAGCACCAGCGGCAGATGCTCCCCCTTCAGAGCCTGGCCCTCAGCCCCATGAGGACTCCCCTTCAAACTCAGCAACTCCAGCCCCAACTGAGCGCCGTCTCCTTCTTGTTTTTCTTCCTTTTGCCCGCCCCACTTTCAGCGTAATGCTTACAAACCTTCCTTTTTTTTTTTTTTTTTCAGATTCCACATACTACAGTTATATTTTTACTACTCTTTTTTTGCTATTTGTTTTGAAAATTTAAAGTCCAATTTTCTCTCCATCTTCTCATTCTGGCCAAAGCCTATCAGTCAGAAAATAACATGACTCAGTTAGGAAGTAAAGCCTTGAGGACATCTACAATTATGAGAAAACATGACAATCAGATCAATGATTTCTGGTCAATTATATGCTTTAGTAGATATATGTAATTGAAACAGTTACTTCAAAATAGAAGAACATTTGACTTATATTAATTGGCATGGCATGTAGACTTGGTCTCATACCCCATGGAAGGGAAGAATACATTTTTAAAATATCTAGACAGGGCTTTTATATTTTTTTATTTGTTTGTTTGTTTATTTATTTATTTTAGTTTTTTTGGGATGGAGTTTAGCTCTGTCTCACCCACGCTGGAGCGCAGTGGTGTGATCTCGGCTTACTGCAACCTCGGCCTCCCGGGTTCTAACGATTCTCCTGCTGCAGCCTCCAGAGTAGCTGGGATTGCAGGCACCTGCCACCACACTCGGCTAATTTTTTGTAACTTTTAGTAGAGATGGGGTTTTGCCATATTGGCCGGGCTGGTCTTGAATTCCTAACTTCAGGTCGTCCACTCACCTCGGCCTTCCAAAGTGCTGCGATTACAAGTGTGAACCACTATGCCCGGCCTAGATGGGGTTTTTAGAGCATAATTATGTCTTTTACTAAGTTAATGTCCCTTAGCTTCAATCCCACCGTTCTAGTCTGCCTTGTGGTGCTAGGACTCAGACGCTACAAACTGTATTTATCCTTTGCCCACTGATTCCCTGTTGGAGTCTGCAAAGAGGAGGTATGAGTGATTGGAAAGCTCTTTCTCATGCTCTTCCTCTTCCTTGTTTTGGAAGTGTCAAGTGTTCCTGTCAAGTGTCACTCAAAGACCCAAGCAGATTGGGTTGCCAGGTAGCTACAGATGATTCTAATAAGCAGTCTTTGCAGCACTTGCAGACCCAGCACCACTGTGCCCTCTGAGACACCAGCACCATCAGTGGATGCTCCCTCCTCAGAGTCTGGCCCTCAGTCCCATGAGGACTCCCATTCAAACTCAGCAACTCCAGACCCAACTGAGCACCATCTCCTTCTTGTTTTTTTTTTTTTTTTTTTTTTTTGTCTGTTCACCTTCTGAATACCCAGTAAACATTTTTTATTAAAGTCTGTCCTGGCCAGGTGTGGTGGCTATGCCTGTAATCCCAGCACTTCAGGAGGCTGAGGCGGGAGGATCACCTGGCCAACATGGTGAAACCCCATCTCTACTAAAAATACAAAAATTAGGCCGGGCACAGTGGCTCACGCATGTAATCCCAGCCTTTTGGGAGGCCGAGGCAGGTGAATCATGAGGTCAGGAGTTCGAGACCAGCCTGGACAACATGGTGAAATCCCATCTCTACTAAAATATAAAAAAATTAGCTTGGCATGGTGGTGGGCGCCTGTAATCCCAGTTACTTGGGAGGCCGAGGCAGAAGAATCGCTTGAACCCACTAGACTGAGGTTGCAGTGAGCTGAAATCATGCCAGTGCACTCCAGCCTGGGCAATAAGAGTGAAACTCCGTCTCAAATAATAATAAAGCCTGTCCTGACTGGACACAGACAGATACAAGGATTCACGGAAAAATACCTTTCCTTTTGCTATCCAGTATAATATGCACGCACTCATATAAAAAGTCACGCCGAATGTTTCCTGAAATAATATTCACCATAACTTTGTGTAATACACTCTATTTTCTATTATTTTTATTATTT
>NW_022309442.1:0-5026 GCF_002776525.5 Piliocolobus tephrosceles
TGACAATATCTTTTGAGAAAGAAAAAGCTTTACTGCAAGTCAGCTGGCAAGGGGACAGGAGACAACGTTCGAATCTGTCTCTCTGAGCTGGGGGTGAGTCAAGCTTTTACAGCGGTCCCAGCTAGTCCCTGGTGATGCCAACAGTCTCTGCTGTTCTGCCAGGCTGGTAGTGTTCAGAGTTATGAGGTTAAAGCCCTTTCTGTTGACCATGGCTGGGCAATTTTGGCTCTGTACCACCTGAAACAATTTAAGCAATCATTAGTCAGCTAGAGCTGGTTCCATGGTTACAATTATACCTCAAAAATGCTGGAAAATAAAAAATAAAATTTAGATATGTGGAATATTTTTAAGCACACAAGACACATTTTGAATATTGGTTATTTTCTAAGCCCTATATCCAACTCTTACAGATGTCAAAAAAATTAATACACATATGACATTCTCTGACAACAAAATACTGGATTATAAATTTACAATAAAATAAAGTAAACTACAAATTATATATCTAAATAAAACTTAAAATCCCACCTGTAAATATCTCATTGATAAAAGAAAATGTACAAAAATACCTTAAAATTTTGTACTTGTGGAAATATTTTTTGATAGGAATTCATGAGATGTAGTTAAGGCATATTTCAAACGAATTTCAGACTCTTAAATTATTATGTTCGCTTAAAAGGATGAAAATTAGTAAAATCAATTTCCAACTTAATAATTTAGCAAAAATCTGTATCTGTATAAACCCACAATAGAAAAAGATGATACAATACAGGTAAAATCAAATACCAATATCATAAAAATGCATTCTATAGAGTATCAAAAATTTGATTGTTTAAAAATAATAAACGGAAAAGTATCTGGTAGGATTTATCAACAAAAACAGAAAACCAGTTTGCATAAATGCATGTAGTGACAAAGTTATGTATTCAAAAGTGCCTAACATATTACTAGGAAAAAATCTCATGCCAATCAACTTTAAATTTATATAAAATAATTGGAAAATTTTCCCAAAGTAATCACTTATGACCATTGAAACAGAAGGACATAGGTATTAAAAAAAAATACTTAACAAAACAAAACAGTTGAATCCGTAGTTTAAATTTTGCCTTCTCAAAGCAACAACACAAATAATTTTAGAAATAATTTCTAAAAAATAAAGGCTACTGTAACCAAATTAGGATTAAACCGCAAATAAGGTGAACAATTTCTAATTTATTTATTTGAAGCCAATATGTGTTAAAGAAAAAATAAAAGCAAATAATGCAAAATCCAGAAAAAATGCTGACCAAACTCACTTATAGCTCTGGATACCACCACTCTAAAAGGAAATTATTAGCAAAATAAATTCTGCAATTTTATATGAAAATAGAAATCATGAGCAATTAAAATCTCATAAGGATAATTTAACTTTAAAACATTTATGGCCAGGCGCGGTGGCTCATGCCTGTAATCCCAGCACTTTGGGAGGCCGAGACCGGCGGATCACGAGGTCAGGAGATCAAGACCATCCTGGCTAACATGGTGAAACCCCGTCTCTACTAAAAAATACAAAAAACTAGCCGGGCGTGGTGGCGGGCGCCTGTAGTCCCAGCTACTCGCGAGGCTGAGGCAGGAGAATGGCGTAAACCCGGGAAGTGGAGCTTGCAGTGAGCTGAGATCGGGCCACTGCACTCCAGCCTGGGTGACAGAGCAAGACTCCATCTCAAAAAAAAAAAAAAAAAAATGCCTATTTTCTCAGCCAAATCAGGAATGAACTTCCATTCACAATTGCTTCAAAGAGAATGAAATACCTAGGAATCCAACTTACAAGGGATGTAAAGGACCTCTTCAAGGAGAACTACAAACCACTGCTCAGTGAAATCAAAGAGGACACAAACAAATGGAAGAACATACCATGGATAGGAAGAATCAATATCGTGAAAATGGCCATACTGCCCAAGGTTATTTATAGATTCAATGCCATCCCCATCAAGCTACCAATGAGTTTCTTCACAGAATTGGAAAAAACTGCTTTAAAGTTCATATGGAACCAAAAAAGAGCCCGCATTGCCAAGACAATCCTAAGTCAAAAGGACAAAGCCGGAGGCGTCACGCTACCTGACTTCAAACTATACTACAAGGCTACAGTAACCAAAACAGCATGGTACTGGTACCAAAACAGAGATATAGACCAATGGAACAGAACGGAGCCTTCAGAAATAATGCCACACATCTACAACCATCTGATCTTTGACAAACCTGAGAGAAACAAGAAATGGGGAAAGGATTCCCTATTTAATAAATGGTGCTGGGAAAATTGGCTAGCCATAAGTAGAAAGCTGAAACTGGATCCTTTCCTTACTCCTTATACGAAGATTAATTCAAGATGGATTAGAGACTTAAATGTTAGACCTAATACCATAAAAACCCTAGAAGAAAATCTAGGTAGTACCATTCAGGACATAGGCATGGGCAAGGACTTCATGTCTAAAACACCAAAAGCAACGGCAGCAAAAGCCAAAATTGACAAATGGGATCTAATTAAACTAAAGAGCTTCTGCACAGCAAAAGAAACTACCATCAGAGTGAACAGGCAACCTACAGAATGGGAGAAAATTTTTGCAATCTACTCATCTGACAAAGGGCTAATTTCCAGAATCTACAAAGAACTCAAACAAATATACAAGAAAAAAACAAACAACCCCATCCAAAAGTGGGGAAAGGATATGAACAGACATTTCTCAAAAGAAGACATTCATACAGCCAACAGACACATGAAAAAATGCTCATCATCACTGGCCATCAGAGAAATGCAAATCAAAACCACAATGAGATACCATCTCACACCAGTGAGAATGGCAATCATTAAAAAATCAGGAAACAACAGGTGTTGGAGAGGATGTGGAGAAATAGGAACACTTTTACACTGTTGGTGGGATTGTAAACTAGTTCAACCATTATGGAAAACAGTATGGCGATTCCTCAAGGATCTAGAACTAGATGTACCATATGACCCAGCCATCCCACTACTGGGTATATACCCAAAGGATTATAAATTATGCTACTACAAAGACACATGCACACGTATGTTTACTGCGGCACTATTCACAATAGCAAAGACTTGGAATCAACCCAAATGTCCATCAGTGACAGACTGGATTAGGAAAATGTGGCACATATACACCATGGAATACTATGCAGCCATAAAAAAGGATGAGTTTGCGTCCTTTGTAGGGACATGGATGCAGCTGGAAACCATCATTCTTAGCAAACTATCACAAGAACAGAAAACCAAACACCGCATGTTCTCACTCATAGGTGGGAACTGAACAATGAGCTCACTTGGACTCGGGAAGGGGAACATCACACACTGGGGCCTATCATGCGGAGGGGGGAGGGGGGAGGGATTGCATTGGGGAGTTATACCTGATATAAATGATGAATTGATGGGTGCTGACGAGTTGATGGGTGCAGCACACCAGCATGGCACATGTATACATATGTAACAAACCTGCACATTATGCACATGTACCCTAGAATTTAAAGTATAATAAAAAAATAAATAAATAAAAAAACTGAAAAAATAAAAAAAATAAAAAAATAAAAATATTCACAGACCCTAAAAAAAAAAAAAAAAAACTCTTTCCTTTATAAATTACCCAGTCTCAAGTATGTGTTTGTTAGCAGCATGAGAACAGACTAATACAATGATCAAGTGGGTTTCATACCAGGAATGCAGGGATGGTTTAACATACCCAAGTCAATAAATGTGATACATCACATAAACAGAATTTATTTTAATCATATGGTCATATCACTAGATGCAGAAAAAGCATTTGACAACATCCAGCATCTCTTTATGATTAAAACCCTCAGCAAAATCAGCATAGAAAGAAGATGCCTCAAGGTAATAAAAGCCATCTATGATAAACCCACAGCAAATATTATACTGAACAAGGAAAACTTGAAAGCATTCCCCCTGAGAAATGGAGCAAAACAAGGACGCCCATATTAACCACTTCTATTAAACATATTACTGGAAATCCTTGCCAGCGCAATCAGACAAGAGAAAGAAATAAAGGGCATCCAGATTGGTAAAGAGGAAGTCAAACTGTTGTTCTTAGCCAATGATATGATTGTATACCTAGAAAACCCTAAAGACTCATTCAAAAAGCTCCTAGATCTGATAAGTGAATTGAGTAAAGTCTCAGGCTACAATATTAATGTACACATCTCAGTAGAACTGCTATACACCAACAATGATCAAGCTGAGAAAAAAATCAAGAACTCAATCCCCTTTACAACAGCTGCAAAAATAAAATAAAATACTTAGGAATATACCTAATCAAGGAGGTGAAAGATCTCTACAAGGAAAACTACAAAACACTACTAAAAGAAATCATTGATGACGCAAACAAATGGAAAAACATTCCATGCTCACAGATGGGTAGAATCAATATTGTGAAAATGAACATATTTCCATAAGCAATATGCAGATTCAATGTAATTCCCATCAAAGTACCATCATCATTCCTCACAGAACTAGAAAACATGTTCCTGAAATTCATATGGAACAAAAAAGACCCCACATAGCCAAAGCAAGACTAAGCAAAAAGAGAAAATTTGGAGGCATCACATTACCTGATTTCAAACTATACTACAAGCCTATAGTTATCAAAACAGCATGGTACTGGTATAAAAATAGGCATGCAAACCAATGGAACAGAATAGAGAACCCAGAAATAAAGCCAAATACTTATAGCCAACTGATCTTCGACAAAACAAACAAAAGCATAAACTGGGGAAAGGACACCCTATTCAACAAATGATGCTGGGATAACTGGCAAGCCATGTGTAGAAGAGTAAAAGCAGATCCTCATCACTCACCTTATATAAAAAATCAACTCAAGATAGATCAAAAAGCTAAATCTAAGACCTGAAACCATAAAAATTCCAAAAGATGACCTTGGTAAAACTCTTCTAGACATTGGCTTAGCCAAAGAGTTCCTGACCAAGAACCCAAAAGCAAATGCAACAACAACAACAA
>NW_022309444.1:0-2841 GCF_002776525.5 Piliocolobus tephrosceles
TTCTTATATAATTCTGCATTCAATTTATGCCCAGGTCACTTTGCTATCATACATTTATGTGCTGCATTTTTATGAATAGACATTTTCTCAAATTTCTGAATTATTTTGCTAAACTATGTGTTAAGAATTTTTTCTAGAGGTCCCCCTTCTTGACTCACTTTTCTGATGAGAAATCTATCAGGTTTCTCCACAGATTTTCAAGTTTGATAGCTCCTCAATGTGAGAAACTTAGTGTCAACTAAGAAATGAATTACCACTAAAGAATCTTCTCCTTTCAAGATGCTAACCGTGTTTTGTCCAGTGTGAAATCTCACATGTGCCACAAGTGTTACTCTGTGAAGAAAGGAATTCTCGTGATCTTTCAAGGCATAACTTCTCCAGTAAGAAGTGTTTGGTATTCCAAGAGGATTCATTGCCCTTGGAAAGACTTTCCCTTCTTATTTAGCTTATAAAGGATTTCCTCTCTTATTTTCCATTTTAGCAGCATTTTATCACTGTGCTTTCTTGTGAACATCAAGCCTAGTGCTTGGCTGAATGTTTATTCACAGAAAATACAATTAAAGAGTTCATCCAAGTAAAGTTTTCTTACGTTATTTGACAACAAATTGCACATAAAAACATTTTCACACTGAACGCAGAGCTAGAGATTCTCTACCTGAAAGTCCCACACATTTTAATTTATTAAAACTGTTGCCGAAGACTTTTAGTTTATTATGTTGACAGTTTCAGCTCTCTCGTGTCATTTATGATCAGATCACTCACAAGTCTTTGGTACACACATGTCATATAATTTCTCTTCCATATGAATTTATTGATGTGGACTGAAGAATAAAGGTAACTGAAGTAACGTCCATGTTGATTACAGTAATTCTTCAAAATGTGAGTCCTTTGGCATGTTTAGATGTTACAACTACAGCTGAAATCTCTTCCATATTCCTTACATTCGTCATTCCTAACACCATGTCATCTAAAGTCAGAATATGTTCTGAAGACATTTATGATTTTCTCTCCATGGTGAATTTTCTGATGTTATTTAAGATTAGTACATGGACTGGAGGCTTTCCCACATAAATGGCATTCATATGGCTTTTCTCCAGTGCATGTTCTCTCATATCATCTAAGGTCAGAAGATAGACTGAAGGCTTTCCCACATAGAAGACAAGCATGTGGTTTCTCTTCAGTGTGAATTCTTGTGTGTCCTCTAAAGCCAGAGCTTTGACTAAAGACTTTCCCACTTTTATCACATTCATAACGCTTTTATCCAAGGTGAGTTCTCTCATGTCTTTGAGGGTTGAAAGATTGAATAAAGCCTTTCCCACACTGATGACACTTATACAGTCTCTCTCCCATGTGAGTTTTCTCATGTCTTCTAAGGTGAGAACACTGAGTGAAGGATTTTCCACATAGATGACATGCAGGTGGCCTCTCTCCAGTGTGAGTCATCTTGTGCCGTCTAAGGTGAAAGCAATTAGTATAGGCCTTTTCACATATGTTACATTGATACGATTTACCTTTAGTATGAATTTGTCTATGTGGCTTAGGGGACAACTGATTACTAAGGGATTTTCCACACTGTTTGCTGACGTAGGGTTTCTTTCCACTCTGAGTTAACAAACACTGAGTCATTGTGGAACTGTGAGTGCAATCTTCTCCCAAATCATTACATTCAAAGGGATCCTCCAGAATGAGAGAGTTCTCCTTTAGGGACTAAGATTAAAAGCTCTTAATGATTTACCAACATACATCTATACATTCATTTCACCACCTTTGAATCCTAGACCAACCATTCAGTGGTAGAGCCCAGTTGAAATCTTTCCAATGTTACTTGTGTGAAAGGAAATTAAATTTTGGCAACTCAAACTCATTTAACCAAAGGGAGAAATCAAGCTGGGAACAGGGTCACACAAACCTGCCTCCCCCTTCTGGTTCCTAAATAATATGGCTACAAGAGGAAAAGCTACATGCCTCCCCCATATTTTGCCCACAAGGAAATTCCTCATGAGCTGTTAAAATGACACCATGGCAATGCAAACTGATAGCTTGTCTTTCCAGGTGCAGTCATCCCCAGTTCACCAGACACAAATGCATATCCGCTTGTTTCCCTGCCCCATTTTGCCTATGTTGTCTTAAATAAAATGCAGCTTTCCTGCATTATTCTTCTGCCTCATTTGTTTATGTCATCTCATGTAAACAAAATCCAGATTCACTCAGCCAGAAAAATGCATGAATGACTATTTTTTTCTACCCACCTTTTACATGAAAATTGTGTACTTCTCAATATCTCACCCTTTCCCCCTTTAAATTTAGAAAAAAATCACCTTTGGAGAAAGATATACACCTGTCCCTCAGGTGCATGTCCTTAACTCTGGTAAATAAATCTCCTAAAATGATTGAGACTTGTCTCATCATTTTTCTCAATTGACACTTGCATACACATTATCTCCTGCAGACACAGATTTTTTCTCTTTTGTAAGATCCCAACTGCAGAGTTATTCCATTAATTGTGATGATATCAATATCTTTCAAAGTCTGAGCATGAGCAATGTATATGCACTTGTTCTATTTTAAAGATCTCATGTTATGGTTTAGAACACAGCTCACATTATTCACTGAATTCAAAGTATCAATTTTTTTTTTTTTTTTGCTTAGAAGGCATGTAATGCCAGCCTAATTACACTCAGGTGACTGTGTGTCATTACTAACTTAACCCATTACCAGGTCTTTAACTTCGATGACTGGTGTCCACAGCTATAAAACTCACCATTGTCATACCGGTGGATGCGTATTTTCTGATAGGATGCATGGATATCGTGTGTTTTCTGTTAAGGACACTTTCCTTGT
>NW_022309445.1:0-111 GCF_002776525.5 Piliocolobus tephrosceles
GTTAGCCAGGATGATCTCAATCTCCTGACCTTGTGATCCGCCCACCTCGGTCTCCAAAAGTGCTGGGATTACAGGCTTGAGCCACAATGCCCAACCTTTTTTTTTTTTTTT
>NW_022309445.1:211-2031 GCF_002776525.5 Piliocolobus tephrosceles
TTTTTTTTTTTTTTGAGATGGAGTCTCGCTGTTGCCTAGGCTGGAGTACAGTGGTGCGATCTTGGCTCACCGCAAGCTCCGCCTCCCAGGTTCACGCCATTCTCCTGCCTCAGCCTCCCAAGTAGCTGGGACTACAGGTGCCCGCCACCACACCTGGCTAATTTTTTTGTATTTTAGTAGAGACGGGGTTTCACCATGTTAGCCAGGATGATCTCAATCTCCTGACCTTGTGATCCGCCCACCTCGGTCTCCAAAAGTGCTGGGATTACAGGCTTGAGCCACAATGCCCAACCTTTTTTTTTTTTTTTTGGAGATGGAGTCTTGCTCTGTTGCCCAGGCTGGAATGCAGTGGCGTGATCTCGGCTCACTGTAACCACCGCCTCCTGGGTTCAAGTGATTCTCCTGCCTCAGCCTCCTGAGTAGCTGGGATTAAAAGTACCCACCACCACACCTGGCTGATTTTTGTATTTTTAGTAGAGTCAGGGTTTCACCATGTTGGTCAGGCTTTATATATATATTTTTAAAGAGATAGGGTCTTGCTCTGTTACCCATGCTGGAGTGCAGTAGCACAACTGTAGCTCACCACAGCCTCAAACTCCTGGGCTCAAGTAATCCTCCTTCCCCAGCCTCCCAAGTAACTGGGACTACAGGCATGCGTCACCACACCTGTCTAATTTTTTTTTTTTTTTTTTTTTTTTGGAGATCGAGTCTTGCTCTGTCACCCAGGCTGGAGTGCAGTGGCACGATCTTGGCTCGCTGCAACCTCCGCTTCCTGGGTTCAAGCTATTCTCCTGCCTCAGCCTCCCAAGTAGCTGGGACTACAGGCACGTGCCACCACACCCATCTAACTTTTGAATTTTTAGTAGAGACAGGGTTTTACCATGCTGGCCAGGATAGTCTCAATCTCTTGATCTTTTGATCTGCCCACCTCGGCCTCCCAAAGTGCTGGGATTACAGGCTTGAGCCTCCGTACCTGGATGTAATTTATTATATCTTTATTTTTTGTAGAGATGGGTTACCACGATGTTGCCCAAGCTGGTCTTGAACTCCTGGCCTCAAGTGATCCTCTAACCTCAACCTCCCAAAGTGCTGGGATTACAGGTGCAAGGCACCATTCTGAGCCCTAACATGTATTATACTCCATAGAGGTACTAGTATACAGAGGGTAACAAGATTGACTGAGTACCTGGTATTTTGGTGAACAGACACTAGCAGGGAGGTATAGCATAGTATAGTATCACAGAGTAGAAGAGAGTATAGATATACTGGAGTATAGCTATAATAAAGCATAGTGTATACTATACCGGGGTAGTACAGTTATACATAGCACAGTGGTTAAAAGCAGGGCCTCGGCCGGGCGCGGTGGCTTACGCCTGTAATTGCACCACTTCAGGAGGCCAAGGCAGATGGGTTGCTTGAGGTCAGGAGTTCAAAACCAGTCTGGCCAATATGGTGAAACCAGTCTCTACTAAAAATACAAAAAAATTAGCTGGGTGTAGTGGTGCACATCTGTAATCCCAGCTACTCGGGAGACTGAGGCAGGAGAATCGCTTGAACTCAGGAGGCAGAGGCTGCAGTGAGCTGAGATCATGCCACTGCAATCCAACCTGGGCAACAGACGGAGACTCCATCTCAAAACAACAACAACAACAACAACAACAAAAAAAACAAAAACACAGGGCCTATGAGACCAGATAGACCGGGGTTTAAATCCTGTGCTCCTTATCAGCTATGTGACCTGGGTAAAATTTCTTTTAAATTCTAGACCTCAGTTTTTTTTCGTAAGTAAAATGGGGTTAATACCACCTACCTCAAAGGAC
>NW_022309451.1:0-2370 GCF_002776525.5 Piliocolobus tephrosceles
CTCCATTCGCTGGTATATTTAGGGGCTAGGGGAGGGGGAGGAGCAGGAGCTTGGACCTTGGTACTACCTTAGCTGAGGGTGATGACACTAACCCCTTCCATTTGTCAACACTTTCTAGCTTGCCAAGTGGTTCCCCTCTGTGATCTCATTTCATCTTGCACTGCCATATGTGGAGTGAGCAAGACAGGGCTCACCAGCCTGCCTACCAGATGAGGAAATGGCAGTTCTGAGAAGTCACTGGTCTAGATCCTGCATGTGGCTCGTGACAGCTAGGGTTCAAAATGTTCTCACCAAATCCAATGCTCCTCACGTATTAATTTTACAAACAGACAAATAAATATCAGAGACAACTATCAAATAAATAAATAAATAAACTAAATAATTTTGACTGATTTATTCCATTTACATTCATGACATTTCTCATATATCAACATCATATATATGGATTGATTTCACTAATTTTATATTTTGTTTACCCATTCTATTATTAACAAATTTCTTGATATATTTATACCCCATTCTTTGGATATTTTAAAAAATATTTTATTTGGTCGGGTGCGGTGGCTTGTGCCTGTAATCCCAGCACTTTGAGAGGCCGAGGCAGGTGGATTACGAGGTCAGGAGATCGAGATCATCCTGGCTAACATGGTGAAACCTCATCTCTACTAAAAAAAAATACAAAAAAATTAGCCGGACGTGTTGGCAGGGAATTTTAGTCTCAGCTGTTCGAGAGGCAGGAAAATGGCATGAACCTGAGAGGTGGAGCTTGCAGTGAGCTGAGATGGTGCCACTGCATTCCAGCCTGGGAGATGGAGCGAGACTCTGTCTCCAAAAAAAAAAAAAAGAATGAAAAAAAATTATTTTGCCTTAGTCCACATTACATCATATATGGATGTGTTTTTCTATTTTTTAGTAGCTAATTCTAAACTTTTAGCACTTGTATTCAATATGAAGTGGCCATTATCCAGTATATTTCTCTTCAGTTCTAAAACAATATAATAGACCTGCAGAAATTATCTAAATTTTCAAACATTTACTGTTTCCATGGATCATTTTTTTCTCAGATTTATTAGATTATTTTTTCTCATTTCTTGAATAAATACTTTAGTTTTCTGCAGGGGTACCCTGCTTGAACTAACCCTTTAGGTTATATATTGGATATATTGTTTATATTAGAAACATTTTACCTTCTTCTTCGTAAACAAATTATGTTGCGGTTGCAATTAAAATTAAGTTATTTAGGCTGGACACAGTGGCGGACGCCTGTAATCCCTGCACTTTGGAAGGCCAAGGCGGGGCAATCACAAGGTCAGGAGTTCAACACCATCCTGGCCAATATGTGAAACCCTGTCTCTACTAAAAATACAAAAACTATCCAGGCATTGTGGTGGGTGCCTGTAGTCCCAGATACTTGGGAGGCTGAGGCAGGAGAGTCGCTTGAACCTGGGAGACAGAATTTACAGTGAGCTGAGATCACGCCACTGCACTCCAGCCTGGGCGACAGAGCAAGACTGTGTCTCAAAAAATAAAATAAAATAAAATAAATAAATAAATAAATAAATAAATAAATAAATAAATAAATAAATATGTTGTATGAAGATACTACTTTGCTGTTCCTGCTTCCATTATTTCTATTAAGCTATAAATTGACCATCTATTTTCATTTTTCTCAAAGTAATTTTTGCCTTTTTAAATTTTTTTTTTTAATTTTTTTGAGACAGGGTATCACTCTGTCACCCTGAGTGGATTGCAGTAGCATGATCTCGGCTTACCACAACCTCTGCCTCCCAGGCTTAAGCAATTCTCCTGCCTCTCAGCCTTCTGAGTGGCTGGGATTATAAGCGTGTACCACTACCACCTGACAAACTTTTGTATTTTTAGTAGAGATGGGGTTTCACCATGTTGAACAGGCTGGTCTTGAACTCCAGACCTCAAATGATCCACCCACCTCAGCCTCTGAAAGTGCTGGGATTATGGGCATGAGTCAGTGTGTCCAGCCCCAATTTTTGTCTGTTCTTTCTCCTCTTTCTCCTTTTTTTCCTTTCAGGATGCTTTAAAGATATCCTCTTTACCTTTAGTTTTTGAAGTTACTCTAACTATATCTGGCTGCAAATTTAATCTTATCATTCTTGGGATTCACTGAGTTAATAGAACGTAAGAATTGATTTCATTCAATCATGTGTAAGACAACCATTTTCTCCTTCAAATATTCATCTTTACGCGTTAAATTTCTTTGGATATAATGACCATTTTTAATATACAATTATAGTTTAGGTTCATTTGAGAAAATTGTAGAATGTAAGAATTTCAACCATCACTTATTTTTTATTTATTTATTTTTTTTATTTTTATTTATTTATTTATTTATTT
>NW_022309452.1:0-3102 GCF_002776525.5 Piliocolobus tephrosceles
GGAGTCTTGCTCTTGTTGCTCAGGCTGGAGTGCAATGGCATGATCTTGGCTCAGTGCTACCTCCACCTCCTGGGTTCAAGCGATTCTCCTGCCACAGCCTCCCAAGTAACTGGGATTACACGCATGTGCCACCATGCCCAGCGAATTTTGTATTTCTAGTAGAGATGGGGTTTCACCATGTTGTTCAGACTGGTCTCAAACTTCTGACCTCAAGTGATCCATCTGCCCTGGCCTCCCAAAGTGCAGGGATTACAGGTGTGAGCCACCACACCCAGCCAAAATAGACCCACTACTAAGCAGCTGGGCTTGAGCTGTTGCTGGTACCTCATCTAAGGGGGTTGGTAACAGGGTACAGTGACATCAGCAGCAAGAGACAGTGAGATCTCCAGGAAGGTGGAGGAAAGTGGGATGAAGGTGGAAGTACCTGAGACCTGTGCAGAACCTGACCCAGTAGAGGGGCCAGGCTAGAAGAGATGTGATAATTCCAAGGTGCTAAAGAGGAAGGGGGAATTAAAAAGGAAACCATAGTCTTTTTTTCATTTCAGCTCCTTCCAGCCATAGTTCTGGCCAGAAATTGGGGGAAGGTGGAAACATTTTGAATCAAACTGAGTTTTAGTGACAGAAAGTGACTTGAGGTTTATGGAAGAATCAAATGTATAAAGACATGGGAAAGGAGAATTTGGCAAAAAAATAGTGTGAAAAACCATGTTTGAAGAAAAAAATGGCACTATTTCAGGCTAATGTTTTATTGAGGTGAGGGTCTTTGATAAAACAGTTATAGCTGGATTAGAGAGCTCTATGAGGCTTCACATGTTATTTTCCCTGAATTTAAACCCTGGGACTCAATATGATTTCTAACCAGTCATAGATGGAGAAGTTGAAAGGGAGGATACAGAGACTTGATTGGTATGTTTACCACATGGACCTGGAAGCACTGTCATTGACAGATCCCAGGTGTAGGCAGAAAGGCCAGGGGATGGGGGTGCAAAAGAATGAACCTTGCCTTGTTTTTGAAGTTTCCATTGAACCAAGCTGATTAAACATCTATCTGTTGTTCCAGTTACTGTTACTGCATAAAAAGTTACCTAAAACTGGGTGGCCAAAAACAAGCATTTATTTTGCTCACGATATTGTGGATTAAGAATATAAAGAGGGCAGTTCTTGCTAGAAGTTTTAAATGCATTTGCAGTCAAGGTATTAGCTGGGGCTGCAGTTATCTGAAGGTTCACCTGGGCTGGGTGTTCAGCATGGCTTCCCCACATGGCTCGTAGTGAATGTTTGCTGCCAGCTGGGAGCTCAGCTGGAGCTGTGGACTTGAGTGCATACACGTGTGTGACCTCTCCATGACAGCAGTCTCAGGGTAGTTGAACATCATGCATGACTGCTGGCTTTTTCAGAGCAAGCATCTTAACAGAACCAAGAGGAAGTTGAAGGCTTTCTTTGATCACACCACAGAATAGTTGGTTACAAGTATATCATTAAGGCCAGCCTGAATTCAAGGAGAGAGGTATAAGCCTCATCTCTCAATGGGAAGTTGCCAAAGAGTTTGTGGACATGTTTTAAATCTATCACCCTATGAAAAGCCAAAAATTCTGCTCCAATCCAATAAAAACTTCTTATATTTTGGCCAAAGTTCCATTTTCTAAGGATTGTGGGGAGGGGGAAGGAAAGTTTTTGTGAACTCAGGCAAGTCATTTTAACTCACTGATTTTCAGTTTTCTCTTACCAAAATGAAAGCAAAAGTGCCTACTTTATTGTGCTATTGTTTAATGGGGTGAGGTGGGTGGCTCATGCCTGTAGTCCCAGGTACTCAGGAGACTGAGGCAGGAGAATTGCTTGAGCCCAGGAGTTGGAGACTTCGGTGAGCTATGATTACACCACAGCACTCCAGCCTGGGCAATAGAGTGAGACCCTGTCTCAAAAAAAATCATTGCATTTTTGTAAATTTAAATGAAAAGACAATGTCTAATACATAGTAGTTCTTATTATTTATTCCTATTACATGATGTATCCAAAGAGAATTTCTCACAAGATATAATGAAGATTTGCACATGGAAGCTTTCATTTATGCGTGGAGAAAAACTGCTAAAGATTTGTAATTTTGAACGAACATTGGCATAAATAGAAAGCCAACATGCAGAGCAGAGAAGGCTGATATTTGTATGCGAAGCTGTAGAAATCAGGAAATGTGTGATAGGGTTATCTGACAAATAGATTCAGAGAAGCCACAGAGAGAGGAAGGGGAAATAAAAGTGAACATTGATGAATGTGGGTGAGGATATTGTGTGTTGGGGAAGCATCTTAGTTCTTCCATTAAATATACAAGTGATGTTTGAAGTACTCTTATGAAAAGTCATCTTTCATGTTAAGTGGAGATCATGTATTTGTAACATTTCTATTTGGTAGTCATATCTCTAGCTACTGAAAAATCACATTGTGATAAAATACTCTTTTGATACATGCTGACTGTAAAATCACATGGTAGACATTTTCTACAATGTAGCAGGATTTAATAGAATTGGGGAAATAATGTTTTGATATTTCTATTATAAATAACATTCATATAAATAATCTTACCAGTTGCTATCAATACAGGGAATTCTTATTTCAATTAATTAGTTTAAATTTTCATCATTTTTGTGCTTTATTGTAATATTGCTACTGTTATTTGAAACACATTACATTTGTATAAGCACATGTAGCAATGCCAAAAATATTGGGGTGCCTGCTCTGTGCAGGGGTTTACATTGGTTGTTGTAGTTGTTGTTTTGTTTTATTATTATCTTGTGCTTTGTCATATTTGCAGGCGTGCTATTGTCTTCTTCCAACTCTTAAGTATAGTGACAAACATATTTCCAGTTCATAATTTTGTGTTTTTTGTATTCCTGTCATTATGGTGTACTTTGTTGTTTTTACATAGATTTTATAGTGTTTTTTCCAGGTTTTAGGTTTAGTAATAGAAATACTTCTATTTCATCAATTTCAAGTCTTCTTTCAGAAATATTTCAGGAAGGCAAGGACCATTCTTAACAAGAGATTATGTTTCCATTCTTTGGAAATAGGAAGATAAATAAGACCCATATTGTGTCCTCAGGTGGCTAA
>NW_022309453.1:0-839 GCF_002776525.5 Piliocolobus tephrosceles
ATTTATGTATGTATGTGTGTATGTGTATAAATGTATGTACTCGTTTGCTCATGTATGTACGTACGTGTATGTGTGAATTTATACACGTGCCCATGTTGCAAGAAGCATTTTAATTATCACAGGGAACAGACAAAATGTTTGTTTTTATAAAAAAAAAAAAAAAAAAATACCATCAACAATGCAGTATTATGTAATTTAAATAAAAGCTATATGTCTTATATTAATTTTAATTAAAAGGATTCACAAACAGTCTTTTAAGAATACATTGAAAAAAAAAAAAAAAAAATGTAACCTTAAACATTAAATATTAAGCATTAAACATTAAGCATTAAACTTTAAACGAAAAATGAATCAGAACATAAAGCAGGACAAACAAGAGGAAACAAAACAGGACATAAAATAAAAAATAATATAAAAAATAATACAAAAAATAACATAAAAAATAATACAAAAAATAATATAAAAAATAATATTAAACAAATTAAAATTGTAAAATGTAATGTATATATTAATTACTGTTATATATAACAATATAAAAGTGTAATATTTTGTTACAAAAAAAAAAGTAAAATAAGCTAAGCGAACTAAGCTAAGTTAAAATTCATGCATTTGCTTACAGTTTTCACAATAAAAAAAATGTAATGATTTTTTACAAGATAAAAAGTGAATAAAAGTGAATAAAAGCGAACAAAGCTATAAAGTACATAGCTATTTACCACAGCTTTAACATTTATAACATTAATTATTACAAGCATTAATTATTACAAAAAAAAAAATAAGTAAATAAGTAAATAAATAAATTAGTAAATAAATAAATTAGTAAATAAATAAATTAGTAA
>NW_022309456.1:0-1577 GCF_002776525.5 Piliocolobus tephrosceles
TGCTATAACAAAACACATATGGATTTATAAACCATTTTTTTAAGTGTGTATTGTAAAGCTTTATAAATTTAAAAAATGTAGATTATATTGATTAAATACTTAAATAGTTTAGTATGGTTGTTTTTGCGTTGCTATTTGTTTAATCCTAATTTGTACCCATATGATTTATATTTAATAAAAAAAAAAAAAAAGTTTATGTAAAGAATTTTATTTTTTAATTTGCATATAGAACGTATACCATAATGAAAATTACATAAAAATATATTCTTATCATAATTGTTATTTATTTTATTTTTAGTGTTTCAAATTTAAAAATGTTAATTCTTTTTTTTTGGTTTTATGTTTTATGCAATCAAAATTATAAATTAATTATTATAAAGTTATTAGCCATAATTTTGGTATATAATTTTTCCACCATTGTGAGTTAACAAACATATTAATAGTGAAAGTTTTTAATTTACATAAAAATAGATATATTATTTATAAAAAATGCAATTAAAACAATTTTTGTTTTTCAACGCTTTATTATATAGCAGTTGTGTGTTGACATTTAAAACGAAAGTCTCGTTTATATTTACTAAAACAAGTGCATCTCCTAATGAAGAAACCAACTCTGAAGAAGCAACTAGTAGCAGAAGTACAAACTTACGTTTTACAAATAGAAATGATTTGGTAAAAGCACTTGAAATTATGTGTGATTTTGAGAAAGATATGTCATACGCCTTTTCAAACAAAATAAAAAATTTCAGTGAAGATGAAATGAACAAGTTGGCAGTACATTATATTTTTGGTGAATCTATTGATAAAACAGATTATGATAAGCAAAATGCTGTATTAATTGAGCGTATCAGAAGTTTTATTAAACGTTCATTATTAAAAAGAAAGATGTCGTATGATGCACATAAAATTAAGTCAATGGCGCATAGAATATTTCAGCGTACAATAGATTTTCATTTATTCTATCATGGAAATTTATCTATAATGGGTTTTATTTTGATTGAACGGGAGCACGCACTGTTTTGGTCTGAACAAATATCGAATGTATTATATGATACGAATTTGAATATAAAAGATTATTATATAAAAATTAAAGAAAGAATTAATAATGATAGTATAATTAAAAAAGGTTGGGATGAAGAAAGAATTAATAATATTACACATAGAATAATGCAATTTTTTAGTGATTTATTATTTTTCGATTCTTCTGCTTATATGGATTTAGTACAATTGTCATAAAATTGTTACAATGAAGCAGAACGGACATAAAATAAGTAAAAAAATAAAATGACAATATGTCATTTTGTAAGGAGTTAATATATGTTTGTGTTTTAAAAGTAGGATTTATATAAGTTGTATAAAATATAGAATGTTTTCCAAAATTGGATTCTAAGATTTTTTGTGATAATTATGCAAACGTTGTTATAACTATTTATAAAAAAGTTGATTTATTACATATTAAAAGTTGTTTATGTTGTTTCGGTTTAAAAATGTATATTCAACATATTTTACAAAAAAGTTGTAAAATTGGTAATATACGTTTATGTACATTCTTACACATTTACATACGTACATATACA
>NW_022309459.1:0-5685 GCF_002776525.5 Piliocolobus tephrosceles
TGGTTGTTTAAACGTTTGCCAACTCCTCACACCACTCTCTTGCTTTTGTGCTTACCATGTTGACATGCTGGCTCTCTGTTGACTGCTGTCATGATTGTAAGCTTCCTGAGGCCTCACTAGAGGCAGATGCCATCATCATGCTTCCTGTAAAGCCCACAGAACCATTTGCCAACTAAGTACTTTTTACCTAGCCTCAGGTGTTTCTTTTCTTTTGAGACAGAGTCTCACTCTGTCACCCAGGCTGGAGTACAGTGGCATGATCTTGGCTCACTGCAAACTCTGCCTCCTGGGTTAAAGTGATTCTCCTGCCTCAGCCTCCCAAGCAGCTGGGACTACAGGTGCCCGCTACCATGCCCAGCTAAAATTTTTGTACTTTTAGTACAGATGGGGTTTCACCGTGTTCGCCAGGATGGTCCCGATCTCCTGACCTCGTGATCCACCCACCTAGGCCTCCCAAAGTGCTGGGATTACAGGTGTGAGCCACCATGCCCATCCCAGGTGTTTCTTTATAGCAATGCAAGAATAGCTTAACACATCCTTCAGTAGGTACATGGATAAGCAAACTAAAATACACTCATACAATAAAATACAATTCAGAACTGTTTTAGTCTATTTTGTGCTGATACAACAAAATACCTGAGACTGAGTAATTTGTGAAGAACTGACGTTTCTTTCTCACAGTTTTGGAGTCTGGGAATCCCAAGATAAAGGTGCTGGCATCTAGTGAGGCCTTCTTGCTGCATCCTTACTTAGAAGAAACAGGAACTAGAGCTGAAGATCAAGCTAGCAAGCCAGCTGAACGCTTCAAGAAGCCTCTTTTATACAAGCCTTAGTCCCATTAATGAGAAAGGAACCCTCATGACCTAATCATCTTTTAAAGGCCCCACCCCTTAATACCATCATATTGGCAACACTTGAATCTTGGAGAGCACCCATTCAAATGATAGCCAGAGTTTAAAAGTAATAAGATAAAAAGAAACACTAAGACACAAATGAATCTTAAATGCATATTACTAAGTGAAAAAAGCCAATCTGAAAAGGCGTGTTACCATTAAATGACATTCTGGAAAACGCCAAGCTATTGAGATGATAAACATGGTAGTGCCTGTCATGAATGACACGGGAAGGGATTGAACAGGTACAGCACAGGACAGTGATGCTAATTTTATATGATACTGTGACAGTGGATACACGACATAATATGTTTATCAAGAACTTGATGCAAAAAATGAACCTAATACGTGCAAATAAATGTTTAGGATCTTCAGGGATCTCATGATAATATGCAAAAGGAGAGAATGGAACCTCACTGGATTATATGTGTGAAACAAACTTGCTGTAGGAGTTCAAGAGAAAAGGTAGAAACCTATGTATATTTGGAAATAAGTAGAGTCTCTAAGACTAAAGGCAAGCTGACCATAAGCCTGTACTCTCATTGAAGAAGTCATTTGCACAGGAATATGAGTTAATAATTCTGAAACCACAAAACATGAATAAAATAATTTAATGTTTAAGTAAATTGGTGATGGGTAGTAAAAGCCAAGTTTCTGACTGTTGTGTGTGACGTTTCAGAGAAGAAAGAGGCAAAGGTGGAACAATCCATGTGACAATGAATTTGATTTAGAGAAATAAGTATGAACTCCTGTTGTGCTTCACACAGATACACATAGTTTCATATAGAAATATGTATGAATGTATTTATATATAATCTGCATAATATACACACATATATATTCCCTGTCAGCTTACAGGGCCTGGAAGCAACAACACTCTCATTAAAAATAAATATACTTAGAGCCAGATCTTATTTTCAAATACCATTATCTAATAAAAGAAACCAGGAGTGCTAGCAGAAATGACTGACTCTAGGTCTGGGGCAGGATATATACAAGGTGAACAGAAAGCATTTTGTACAGCTAGAAATTAAGCAAGTATACACACACATGCTGTGTTCGTTAGTTTACATACTGTAATAAAGAACTATCTGTGACTTGGTCATGAATGAAGAGGTTTAATTGACTCACAGTTCAGCAGGTTGTACAAGAAGCATGGCTGGGAGGCCTCAGGAAACTGACAATCATAGCAGAAGACAAAGAAAAAGCAAGTCCATGTTAACATGGTAGAGTGGGAGAGACAAAGGAGGAAATGCTACATACTTTGAAACAACCAGATTATGGGAGAACTCAATGACATGAGAACAGCAAGCAAAAAAATCTGCTCCTATGATTGAATCACCTACCATCAGGTCCCTTCCCCAACACTGGAAACTACAATTCAATATGAGATTTCCAAGGGGACACAGAGACAAACTGGATCATTTAGCACCTGGCCCCTCCCAAATCTCATTTTCTTCTCACATTTCAAAATAAAATCATGCCTTCCCAACAGTCACCCAAAGGCTTAACTCATTCTAGCATTAACTCAAAAGTCCAAATCCAAAGTCTCATCTGAGACAAGGCAAGTCTCTTTCACCTATGAGTCTATAAAATCAATAACAAGTTAGTTATTCCCAAGATACAATAGGGATACAGGCATTGAGTAAATGTTCCCATTCTAAATGGGAAAAATTGTCCAAAACAAAGCAGCTACAGACCCCATGTAGGTCTGAAACCCAGCAGGGTGGTCATTAAATATCCAAGGTCCCAAATAATCTCCTTTGACTCCATGTCTGACATCCAGGTCACACTAATGCAAGGGGTGTAATCCCAAGGCTTTGGGTAGCTCTACTCCTGTGGCTCTGCAGGGTACAGCCCCACAGCTGCTTTCACAGTCTCTCATTGAGTGCCTGTGGTTTTTCCAGGAACATGATGGAAGCTGTTGGTGGATCTACAATTTTGGGGTCTGGAGGCCAGTGGCCCTCTTATAGCTCCACTAGGCAGTGCCCCAGTGAAAACTCTGTGTGGGGGTTCCAACCCCACATTGCTGTTGTGCCCTGCCCTAGTACAGGTTTACCATGAGGGTTCCACCCCTGCAGTAGATTTTAGCCTGTACATCCAGGCATTTCCATACATCCTTTAAAATCTAGGTGGAGGCTCCCAAGCATCAACTCTTGCCCTCTGTGCACCCACAGGCTCAACACCAAGTGGAAGCTTCCAGGGCACGGTGCTTGCCTCCTCTGAAGCAATGGCCCGAGTTGTACCTTTGCCCCTTTCAGCTGCAGTTGGAGGTGGAGTAGCTACAATGCAGGCTGCCATGTCCTGAGGCCCTGGACTGTCCCATGAAACCATTGTTTCCTCCTAATTCTCCAGGCCTGTGATGGTATGGGCTACCCTGAAGGTCTCTGAAATGCCTTGGAGGCATTTCTTTCATTGTCTTGGCTATTAACATTTGGCACCTCTTATGCAAATTTCTGCAGCTGGCTTAAATTCTTACCTAGAAAATGGGTTTTTCTTTACAACCACATGTTCAGGCTGCAAATTCTCCACAATTTTGTGCTCTGTTTCCCTTTAAAATATAAGTTGTAGTTTCAGATAATCTCTTTGTTCATGCACACTAGCATGTGCTGTTAGAAGCAGGCTACATCTTGAATGCTTTGCTGCTTAGAAATTTCTTCCATGAGATACCCTAAATTATCTCTCTCAAGTTTAAAGTTCCACAGATCTCTAGAACAGGGGCAAAATGTTGCCGGTCTCTTTGCTAAAGCATAACAAGAGTGATCTTTGCTCTACTTCCTGATAAGTTCCTCATTTTCATCTGAGACCACCTCAGCCTAGACTTCGCTGTCCATATCACTATCAGCATTTTGGCCACAGCCACTCAACAAGTCTCTAGGAAGTTTCAAACTTTCCCTCATCTTTCTATCTTCTTCTGAGTCCTCCAAACTTCCAAATTCTGCTCATTACCTAATTCCAAATTTACTTCCATATTTTCAGGTATCTTTATAGCAAAGCTCCACTCCCAGAACCAATTTTCTGTATTTGTTCTCACACTGCTATCAGGCAGTACTTGAGACTGGGTAATTTATGAAGAAAAGAAGTTTACTTGACTCACAATTCTTCTTACTATACAGGAAGCATGGCTAGGAAGCCTCAGGAAACTTACAAAAGTATGTCTTACCATGACAAAGCAGGAGACAGACAGTATAAAATGAGAAATGCTACACAGTTTTAAACAACCAGAGAACTTATGAGAACTCACTGTTTATCATGAGAACAGCAAGATGGAAATCTGCCCCCATGATCCAATCAACTCCCATCTGGTACCTCCCCCAACATTAGGAATTGCAATTCAACATGAGATTTTGGTGGTGACACAGAGTCAAACCATATTTCACATACACACACACATATGCACACACGCACATACACACACATACATGCACACACAATGAAGGGGGCATGCCAAAGAAACACAGGAATTATTATTCAAGAGTCCATACTGATACAATATTGGAATAAATATATTGAGAGTAAACACATTGCTCATGCAGAAGAATTCTAGATAATTTATCTAGATTTCATTTTCAAGGAAGTAAAGCATAACTCCCTCCTTAAATATGGGCTGTCCATAGTGACTTTCTTCTAAATAATGCATGGGAACAAAAGAGGAAAAGAGTAACTTTACAATGAAGAAACCAGACAAATACTATTTGTGATCAAGGTTCACCTCAATAGTGACAAGTCTTGATAATACGAACCCTTGGAATATGATGAAAATGATGCTTCACTTTTATATTTTTGTTTCTGTAAACACATACCCTAATCATGAGAAACATGTCAGACAGGACAGAGATGAGGGACATTCTATGAAACAAAGAAAGTCTGACAAATTGTCATGGCCAAGAGTAGCCTAAGGAGACCTCGTATCTAAATGATATCTTGGATGGAATTTTAAAATAGAAAAAAGTAGATTAGGTAAAATGTTAGAAATTTTAATGTGGAATAGACTTTAGTTAATAATAATGTATCACTATCAGTTTATTAATTGTGATGAATGTGCTGAGTCAATGTAAGAAGGTAGTAATAAGGGAAAGTCTGGGTATATGGGAAGTCTGTGTACTGCAGAATTTTTCCATAAACTAAAACTATTCTTAAATGTTTCTTTAGGCCACGGGTGGTGGCTCACACCTGTAATCCCAGCACTTTGGGAAGCCGAGGCAGGCAGATCATGAGGTCAGGAGATCAAGACCATCCTGGCTAATCCGGTGAAAGCCCATATCCACTAAAGATACAAAAAAGTAGCCGGGCATGGTGGCGGGCGCCTGTAGTCCCACCTACTCGGGAAACTGAGGCAGGAGAATGGCGTGAACGCAGGAGGTGGAACTTGTAGTGACCAGAGATCGCACCACTGGGCTCCAGCTTGGGCAACAGAGTAAGACTCCGTCTCAAAAAAAAAAAAAAAAAACTTTCTTTAAACATACTACATGACAATGTCAATTCTCACTTATACAATTTTTTAAAAATTAAAAACGTTTGACCACTCATTCTTTTTGAGAAGCTATGTTGAAATGGCCACAAAACTGTACATTCCCTCAGGAGGTGAATTTAGCAACGTCTAACTAAAACTACATAGGTTTTTTAACTCTTTGATCCCCCAAGTTCACTTCTAAGAATTCACTCTGAGACATGTTTCCAGTAATACAAAAATAGTTACCCAGAAAAGTTGTATGTGGCATCATTTGTAATGACAATTATTGGGAAGAAAAAAAAACTGTGAACCCATACTTAAGATAATGTTTGAATAAAT
>NW_022309460.1:0-2896 GCF_002776525.5 Piliocolobus tephrosceles
CCACCCCCTAAAAGATCCTTCTGCTCATTTGTAGTGACTTCCTTCTAGTTCCTTTAAAAAAAAAAAAAGATAGAAACTATTTTAAGAATACAGAAAAGCGTGGAGCGCACTAGTACCAATCCCTAGACTCCTACCTCTCATCTTATCAAATCTTAACGTGTTGCCTGACTTTGCCCATAACTTTTTCTTCCTTTTTAGTAAAGAAAACTCTTTAATAGAACACTGAAGCCCTCTGCTTCCATCTCCCAGGCCCATCACCTTCTCTGTCTTCAGAGGTAACCACCGTCCTGCTCGAGGGGTGTGTGGGTCTGCAATGCCTGCTTCTGCATTTTGCTTTTCAGAAGAAATCTCAGTGTTACAGATCTGTGGGTCACAAGGCTTCAGACCAGCACTTCAAGGGCTCTTATTCATCACCCTGTAGCATGAGTGTGGCACCACGGACATACGCGATCTAGGCTATATTTGGGTCCCCTTTTCAGGAGTGCTGTTTTTTTACTTTCATGCCATCCTTTGGCCAGCATCTAATTTCATTCAGTTGTGCCAGTGAATTTGACCTCCTTATGATCTTTGTGCTTTAGAATGTGTGATTACTTCCCTCGTGGTCAAGGAATTATGTGTTTATCGTTGTCCCACGTTGTAACATAATTGTGTTTAAGTTGGAGATGAAGGGTTACATTCCTCAAATTCTCTACCTGCCAAATTTGCATTTCTATTTGATTTTTTCTTGTTTATTTGTTTTTGTGTTTGTTTGTTTGTTTGTTTTTTGTTCTGGAGACAGAGTTTCATTCTTGTCACCCAGGCTGGAATGCAGTGGCATGATCTCGGCTCACTGCAACCTCTGCCCCCCGGGGGTCAAGTGCTTCTCCTGCCTCAGCCTCCTGAGTAGCTGGGATTATAGGTGTCTGCCACCACGCTCAGCTGTTTTTTTTTTTTTTTAGTAGAGACAGGGTTTCACCATGTTGGTCAGGCTGGTATCCAACTCCTGACCTCAGGTGATCCACCCACCTCGGCCTCCTAAAGTGCTGGGATTACAGGTGTGCAACACCATGGCTGGCCAAGAAACTTTTAAAAGATAAGAAAGGATGCCCACCCTGGCTGCAGGCTGGGTGTCTCTGGCTTGCTAAGTAGGTGTGGGTGACTACCCTGAAGATGCCGCTCGGAACCTGCCAGCACCGCAGATGCTGTTGGTCTGCTGTGCCCATGATACTGGGGCAAAGAGGAAGTGGCTATTTCTACACACTTGGTGTTCAGAAACCAGTGAGCTCTAAGAATGGTTTATAGCCTGACATTTCTTAGAAAAAAGAAAAAATTAAAATTAAACAAGATTCCAGTCATGGTGGCTCATGACTGTTATCCCAGCAGTTTGGAAGGCCGAGGTGGGAGGATCACTTGAGCCTACAAGTTTGAGAGCAGCCTGGGCAACATGGCGAAATCTCATCTCTACAGAAAAATATAATTTAAAAAATTAGCCAGGCATGGTGGTGTGTATCTGTGGTCCTAACCACTTGGGAGGCTGATGTGAGAGAATCACTTGAGGCCAGGAGGTGGAGGCTACAGTGAGCTTTGATTACACCACTGCACTCCAGCTGGCAACAGGGCAAGACCCTGTCTCAAAAAAGGAAGGAAAGAAAAAGAAGAAAGAAAGAGAGAGAAAGAAGTAAGGAAAGAAGGAAAGAAAGAGACTTCATTGGGCACAGTGGCTCATGCCTGTAAGCCCAGGGTTTTGAGAGGCTGAGGCGAGACGATTTGAGGCCAGGAGCTTGAGACCAGCCTGGGCAACATAGTTAGATACTATCTCTTTAAAAAATAAAACAGGTCAGACATGGTGGCTCACGCCTGTAATCCCAGCAGTTTGGGATGCCAAGCTGGGAAGATTACTTGAGGTCAGGAGTTTCAGACCAGCCTGGCCAACATGATGAAACCCCATCTTTACTGTAAATACAAAAATTAGCTAGGCACGGTGGCGCATGCCTATAATTCCAGCTATTTGGGAGGCTGAGGCAGTAGAATCGCTTAAACCTGGGAGGCAGAGGTTGCAGTGAGCCAAGACTGCGCCATTTCTTGTCTTGGAGACAAAAGCGAAACTCCATCTCCAAAAACACCACCACCAACAACAAAAATAAAAATAAAATAAAAGTAAATAAAAAATAAACATAATTTAAAATTCACCAGGCACAGTGGCATGCACCTGTAGTCCCAGATACTTGGGAAACTGAGGCTGGAGGATCCCTGAGGCTGCAGTGAGCTATTACTGCACCATTGCCTGTGTTACAGAGTAAGACCCTGTCTCTAAAACATTTAAAAATGGAAAAGCCAGGTGCGGTGGCTCACGCCTGTAATCCCAGCACTTTGGGAGGCCAAGGGAGGCAGATCACAAGGTCAGAAATTTGAGACCGGCCTGGCCAACATGGTGAAACCCTGTCTCTACTAAAAATACAAAAATTAGCCAGGCATATTGGTGGGTGCCTGTAATCCCACCTACTTGGGAGGCTGAGACAGGAGAATCGCTTGAACCCAGCAGGCAGAGGCTGCAGTAAGCTGAGATCGTGCCACGGCACTCCAGCCTGGGCGACAAGAGCAAGACTCCGTCTCAAAAAAATTAATTAATTGGCCAGGCGCGGTGGCTCAAGCCTGTAATCCCAGCACTTTGGGAGGCCGAGATGGGTGGATCACAAGGTCAGGAGATCGAGACCATCCTGGCCTACACGGTGAAACCCCATCTCTACTAAAAAATACAAAAAACTAGCCGGGCGAGATGGCGGGCGCCTGCAGTCCTAGCTACTCGGGAGGCTGAGGCAGGAGAATGGCGTAAACCCGGGAGGCAGAGCTTGCAGTGAGCCGAGATTGCGCCACTGCACTCCAGCCTGGGTGACAGAGCGAGACTCCGTCTCAAAAA
>NW_022309460.1:2996-3652 GCF_002776525.5 Piliocolobus tephrosceles
TATTGGCTGGGCATGGTGGCTCACACCTGTAATCCCAGCACTTTGGGAGGCCAAGGCGGGTGGATCACCTGAGGTCAGGAGTTCAAGACCAACCTGGCCAACATGGTAAAATCCTATCTGTACTGAAAACACAAAAATTAGCCGTGTGTGTTGGCGGGCGCCTGTAACCCCAGCTACTTGGGAGGCTGACGCAGGAGAATCACTTGATCACTTGAACTTGAGAGACAGAGGTTGCAGTGAGCCAAGATCGTGCCACTGCACTCCAGCCTGGGTGACAGAGTCAGACTCCATCTCACAAAAAAAAAAAAAAAAAAAAAAAAAAAAAAGCCTAAGCCATCATTTAAAATTGTTTTAGAAAGACAATTTTTAGGCTAGGCGTGGTGGCTCACGCCTGTAATCCCAGCACTTTGGGAGGCGGAGGCGGGCAGATTATGAGGTCAGGAGATCGAGACCATCCTGGCTAACACAGTGAAACCCTGTCTCTAGTAAAAATACAAAAAAAATTAGCCGGGCATGGTGGCAGGTGCCTGTAGTCCCAGCTACTCAGGAGGCTGAGGCAGGAGAATGGCGTGAACCCGGAAGACGGAGCTTGCAGTGAGCCAAGATCATGCACTGCACTCCAGCCTGGGTGACAGAACGAGACTCCATCTCAAAAA
>NW_022309460.1:3752-14728 GCF_002776525.5 Piliocolobus tephrosceles
CAAAAAAAAAAAAAAAAAAAAAAAAAAAGATAATTTTTAAATGTTCCAAATAGTTGCCAAAAGTATACAGCATTGTACAGCTATATAGAGGATGACCCCAGTTTGCTTTTTCAAAAAGCATTATACATAAATACACAAAGAAAAAAAAAGAGCAGAAAAAATACACAACAAACATTGGCAGAAGTCTCATCTGGGTGGTGGGATAACATGAGGATTTTATTTTCTTTTAGGTGTTTATGCTTTCCATATTTCATCAGTATAAAATGAAGTGTCTAGCACATAACAGATGCTCAGTAAACATGAAACTTCTTTCTCCCCCAACTCCTGCTCTCTTCTCTGAAAGGACAATGAGGAAATAAAAGGCCAAGGGCTTCCCGAGGACCTCTGCATCAGGCAGGAACCTGCTGAAGCTTTGCTCTTTCTGTGGTCTGTAGCTGTCAGCCCTACAATAGTTCATGTTCAGCCAACATCTGACCCAGAGCCAGGGTCAGGAACTTAGTAGAAGGGCCTGAAGTAGCCCCTGGGATCTGGGCACTCCAGGTAGTAACCCTGCCTGGGGCTGAGCTGAGACCTCCACAGGGACCTGTTTCTGCTGAGGTGGCAAGTCATTAGGAGATAAAAGAGATTTTTGATGGAAGAAGCAAGCAATATACCCCAGCCCTAGCACCCATGGTTCCCACCCTGGGGAGGGGAAGAACAAAGGATTTCAAATGAGAAGCCCTGTGTTCTATTCCCACCTCTGGCACCAATTCAGAACCTGGGCAATAAAACAAAATTATAACTTAAAAGAAAAAAAAGGACCTGGGCAAGTTACTTTGCTTGGCTGAACCTCAATTTGCACATCTGAGAAGCAGCATGAAGACGTCAATTTCCTAATGTCGCCGGGCGCAGTGGCTCAAGCCTGTCATCCCAGCACTTTGGGAGGCCGAGACGGGCGGATCACGAGGTCAGGAGATCGAGACCATCCTGGCTAACACGGTGAAACCCCGTCTCTACTAAAAATACAAAAAACTAGCCGGGCGAGGTGGCGGGCGCCTGTAGTCCCAGCTACTCCGGAGGCTGAGGCAGGAGAATGGTGTAAACCCAGGAGGCGGAGCTTGCAGTGAGCAGAGATCCCGCCACTGCACTCCAGCCTGGGAGACAGAGTGAGACTCGGTCTCAAAAAAAAAAAAAAAAAAAAAAAATTTCCTAATGTCTGCCCATGTTGGCTACCACCAGTACTGGTCCCCTTCCCTGAGGTCCCAAGATAGAAGATGACAGTGGGTAAGAAAGGATGTTTATTCAGGCCTGATGCCTCAGTACAGCTAGATGTACAAAAATATATCATTCAAAGTCACGAAAACCATCATCATATTGGTGTGACCTCCTTCCTCCCCTAGGGCACAGCCTTTGCAACTGGCCCCCTTCCCAGCTGCCTACTTTGAAATCTGGGAGATGGGGAGCAAGGGTCACTTCTTGGCAGCTTCCTCCTGGGCAGCTAAATCTGCCTCCTTCTGAGCAGCCAGGAAGATGGCTCGTTCCTTCTGGAAAGCTGCAAGCTCTTCTGAACTGAGGCTGCAAGTGAAGACAGATGGTTGGTGCATGATTAGTCACCAGTGGGAGCTCATAGGACCCCATGTCTTGCAGGGGCTCAAAAGGGCCTCTGTCTCAGAGCCCAGCTTGCCTGGCCCCTTCTCCCTCCCTGACTTCCCAGCCTCTATACCTTTGCTCTCCAGGGACACCATCTCCCAACCCCCAACACCCCTATCTTTTGTTCCCTTACTAAATCCCTACTCATCCTTTGAGGCGTCAGCCAGACCCCAGTCCAGATTAACTGGGGTACTCTGTGCCCCAAAATATGTACAATGAAGTCATGGGGCTGAGCATGTATGTCTGTGCCAGGGCTGGGTCAGATTTACCCATCTCCATGTTCCCAGTAAAAGAAAAGATTTGAGAAAAGTCAAGTCTGTGTCTGCTCCATGCTTAACCCCAGTCTTCTCGGGAAATAATCAATTGTCAGCCTTGACATGGGATGTGACACAGCAGCAAGAAGCCAGTAAAGGGTTGAGTGCTATCTCTGTTCCGGCCATTGTCTAGGCCAGACACTCTCCCACCCAACATCTTACTTCAATGAAACAATTCCTGAAGTCATCTGAAGCCCCATAACGGGGGTCTCCTGTTTGCCTCAGGAGCAAGCATGAACCTGACACAGCTCAAAAATCCTTCCCCACTGGTCCTTCCCTCATACCATCCTCCACTCGCCTAGGTCTAGGACGACAGACCCAGGTGACACTGAACTTCTCCCACTTGGATCCTTCATGGAGATCTTTCCATTTCTTAGAAAATTTGCAGAACAACGTCTAATACATAACAGGTGCCCAATAAGAGTATTCCAAATCAATGAATGTGGTCTCCCACACCCACCCTATCCTCTAGAATCTAGGGTCCCTTGACTTAAAAACTGACCTTCCCACTGCAATGGGCCCTCTCAGCTCTGCCCGAGTCCAGAGCTTTCTGGGCCCTCTCGTCACACTGCACCTGCCAGGACACTTACTCCTTCACCACACGAATGCCCAGAGAACGGGCAGACCCGATGATGGAGCGGACAACAGAGGACAGGGGTACGTCCTGCAGGGCGAATGCCTCATCCTGAGCTTTGATGCAGGCAATCTCATACACGTGCTTCAAGGTCACCAGGCCTGCCACCTCTTTCCCTAGAAGGAAGGAACAAGTGGCTCTTCAGGTGTTACTGAGATCCTGGAGCCCCCAGAATCTCAGACGCCTACCCTGACCCTCACCTGTTTGCCGGGCCCCCTTTTCAATCCCAGCTGCTGCCTTCAGGAAGTAGGAAACAGTGGGCTGTCCAATCTTGATTTCAAATGTCCTGTCAGGCTTAACAGAAAAAAGAAATATGAGATTCTCTCTTCCTGCTGCCCCATCCCAGGGAACTTCTGTCCTGTCCCTGCTTCCTTCATCTCACTTTCCTATGGCATCCCTCAAAAAGACCACAGAATCACAAGAAAAAAATAAATCTGGGCCAGGCACAGTGGCTCATGCCTGTAATCCCAGCACTTTGGGAGGAAAAGGTGGGTGGATCACCTGAGGACAGGAGTTCAAGACCAGTCTGACCAACATGGTGAAACCCCACCTCTACTAAAAATACAAAAAATTAGCAGGCATGGTTGCGGGCGTCTGTAATCCCAGCTACTCAGGAGGCTGAGGCAAGAGAATTGCTTGAAACCGGGAGGAGGTTGCAGTGAGCCGAGATTGTGCCATTGCACTCCAGCCTGGGCGACAAGGGCAAAACTCCATCTCAAAAAAAAAAAAAAAAAAAGAAAGAAAAAATAAATCTGCAGCAAACAACCCTGTCCCCTCTATTCCTGCCCTAATTCTGCTCTGGAAGGCCCAGTGAGATGGAGGGGCAAAGGGAGGAACTGCAACATGGCAAGATGGGGCTGGTTCAAAACAAATATGGTCTAGTCCTAAATGGAGAAAGTGAAGCCCAGAAATAAGAAGTCAAGTCAGGAGCAGAGAAAACCCCAGATGACCAGCCCCAGGGCCGAGGAAGAACAGAGGGAGAAAGAAACCAGGGATCAGAGTCCAGACTCCACCTTCACAAAAATCTTGGTAGGCAGAGGAATGCCTTCTTTGATGTCCTTTGTCCTTTCATTGAACTCCTTGCAAAATTGGTTGATGGAAACACCTCTCTGTGAGGGAAGCAGAGGGGGTTAGTGGTGGGAGGAGGGGACGGCTTCCTACCGCCCAGGAGGCGCCGTCCGTTCCCTCCTTCGTCTTCACTTCTCTGTGTTCCTATCTCTACCCAGATCCAACTACCCTTCCGTGAGCCAGAAGATCTGTATGCATCTTCCCACGTTATCCTCATCACAGCACATTGGGATGGGATGGGGTGAGGAAGCCCAAGCGGAAGACCCTTTGTAACCAGCACAAGGACGTAAAGCGTGTGAGAAGCAGAGCCGAGCTCTGAACCGAGGCCCCGGTAGTTCCAGAGCCAGCGCCCTCCATGCGCGTCTTAGCTTCCACCACCCTCGACAACCCCCACGTCGGGTTCCCGCCACGGCCGCACCTGCCCCAGCACTGGGCCTAGTGGGGGCCCGGGCATGGCCAGGCCTGCCCGCATGATGGTCCGGATCACACCGCCGACCTCGGGCTTCCTGAGGCCCCGGGTGGCCCGGCCGAGCTTCGACATGATACGGGGCTGCTGGCTTCAGTTCACCTCAGGGCAGCAGCAAGAGTGAAGCTCTGAGCGCCACCATCTTGGCCCAGAGGTCAAGGGTCCTCACGTTAGGCTAGCGCAGGTGAGGCCAACAAACAGCAGCCTTGTTTCAGCCCTATTGCTCGCCAACTAGTAAGACAAGGAGGATAAGAGGAGGATAAAACACTTTTTAACTTGTCTTAAGCAGATAAAGGAAGGTCCCGAATGGCCTTAGTACACAATTTCCCACAGGAGCGCGCACAGGCACTACCTCGGACAGCTAACCAGTAGAGTTGGACTTTGATACCCCATAGCATTGTGGGTATGGTAGTTTTGACTCCGTGTACAGGTCCGGCGTATTGCTACGCGCCAGGGCGCCATCTGCTGCACACGGTGATAATCCTAGGGTTTGAAATACACCTGGAGCTCCTGATTGGTAATGGGAGTCTCTCTCTCCTCTCTCTGTTCCTCACATGCTGTTGAAAGGCAGTACAGTTAAGAGTGTAGACCCTGAGCTGGGCGCGGTAGCTCACACCTGTAATCCCAGCACTTTGGGAGGCCAAGGCGGGAGGATCGCTTGAGCCCAGGAATTGGAGGTGGCAGTGAGCCAGGATCACGCCACTGCTTGTGAACTTAAGTTTCTTATGCTTTGTCTCCTCCCCAGTACAGCAGGTATTGTAATATGTAGCACCTACCTTTTAGGATTGCTGTGAGGACTAAGTTAGCAAAATGCTTAAAACAATGCCTGGCACCTAGTCAGCATGTGCTGTTATTATCTGTACAATTAAGATAAAACCTGAGCTATTGTGAGGCTTAACAGACCCAGAACATTCGATGCATCATCTGTGACCAGTCAAATAAGCCAGCATCTTATTGTATCACGAGGAGAGCAAAAATCACCTGGCGACCTTTGAACAGGTCCTGGAGACTAAAACTCCTTATCTGAGGAATTTAAAAGTAATTAAACTACCCTAGTATCTAATGTTGGCATCTGGTTCCAGGACTCTTTTAAACTTAAAATGTATAAGCAACTAGAATTTCTATACACTTGGGAATGTCACGCCAAAACTCACTTTGCAACCCTTGCTGACATTAAGGCACCAGAATTACTATGAATGTAATCATTTATCATGACCTACGTGGCTAGTGTGGTCCAAATTGCCCTCAAGCTTCCTCTTTAAGGTCCATAAATACCCCTAAGGAAAATCCGCCAGCATGGTCAGTTCTTTCTTGCTGAGGCGTCCCTCTGCACTCCTCTGCAGCGTTCTTTCTTTCTAATAAAACTTTCCAGCCAGGCACGGTGGCTCACACATGTAATCCCAGCACTTTGGGAGGCCGAGATGGGTGGATCACTTGAGGCAGGGAGTTCAAGACTAGCCTAACCAACATGGAGAAACCCCGTCTCTACTAAAAATACAAAATTAGCCGGGCATGGTGGTTCGTGCCTGTAATCCCAGCTACTCCGGAGCCAGAGGCAGGAGAATCACTTGAACCTGGGAGGCAGAGGTTACAGTGAGGCAAGATGGCACCACTGCACTGCAGCCTGGGCAACAAGAGTGAAACTCCGTCTCAAAACAAAACAAACAAACAAACAAAAAAAAACCCCAAAAAACCTTTCCTTTTCAAACCTATACTGTTGTCGGTAAATCCTTCTTACCAACCCACAAGTCAAACATTTCCCCATTCCAGGGCTCTGACACCTTGCTTGGCATATCATTTAACTTGTTTTCTGAGCACTTGCTCTATGTCAGGCACTGTGCTAAGCACAAGTGCATTGTTATTTAATCCTCGCAATGGCATGAGGCAAATGCTTTTATTGTAAGCTGGGAGCGGTGGCTCATGCCTGTAATCCCAGCAATTTGGCTGAGGTGGGAGGATTACTTGAGCCCAGGAGTTTGAAACCACTCCTGACAACATATTGAGACCCCCGTCTCTAACCA
The DNA here is from genome assembly GCF_002776525.5 of Piliocolobus tephrosceles. Lineage (NCBI taxonomy): Eukaryota > Metazoa > Chordata > Mammalia > Primates > Cercopithecidae > Piliocolobus > Piliocolobus tephrosceles. The sequence continues at coordinate 9,885 of NW_022309460.1, forward strand.
AAAAAATAAAATAAAATAAAATATTAACTGGGTGTGGTGGTGTTGCGGGAAGTTAGGGACGCCGAACGGAGGGACCAGCTGGAGCCGCGGCAGAGGAACATAAATTGTGAAGATTTCATGGATATTTATCAGTTCCAAAATAATACTTTTATAATTTCTTATGCCTGTCTTTACTTTAATCTCTTAATCCTGTTATCTTCGTAAACTGAGGATGTACATCAGGACCACTGTGATAACTGTGATAACTGTACAAATTGATTGTAAAACGTGTGTTTGAACAACATGAAATCAGTACACCTTGAAAAAGAACAGAATAACCGTGATAACAAGTTTATTAATAAAGTAAAGGAATAAAAGGGTAGCTACTCTATAAGTAGAGCAGTGGCATGGGCTGCTTGACTGAGTATACCTATGGTGATTTCTTAATTATATGCTAAACAAGAGGTGGATTATTTATTAGTTTTCTGGTGTAAACTAAAAATAAAATTCTAAGGCCCCCCCACCAACCATCTAAATCGACCCCTCCTGTCAGCCGAGGGCATTCCAAAGTTAACCTGAGAAACTAGGCCATAATAAGAATTGGGGGTTGGACATACCTCATTATACCCTCTTCCCTTTTGGAATTCAGGAAAAACCAACCAGTATTAACATCAACACAGACCTTAAGTCTGATAAGAAACATCTGCAGTCTATTTTCTCTGAAGCCTGCTACCTGGAGACTTCATATGCATCATAAAACTCTGGTCTCCACAACCCCTTATTGTGATAACCCATACATTTCTTTCTGTTGATGCCAGGTCTTTAGATAATAACTTAACTCTTTCAACCAATTGCCAATCAGAAAATTTGTAAATCTACCTGTAATCTGGAAGCCCTTACTTCAAGTTGTCCTACCTTTCCAGGTCACTTCAAATTCTCCCACTTCAAGTTTTCCCGCCTTTCTGTTGCTTATAACAGAATACCTGAATATACACCTTACATGTTTTTTTTTTTTTTTTGAGATGGAATCTCTTTCTGTCACCCAGGCTGGTGTACAGTGGCACAATCTCAGCTCACTGCAACCACCACCTCCAAGGTTCAAGTGATCCTCATGCCTCAGCCTCCCAAGTAGTTGGGATTACAGACATGCACCACTGTGCCCAGCTAATTTTTGTATTTTTAGTAGAGACAGAGTTTCTATTTTATATTTTTAGCAGAAACAGAGTTTTATATTTTTAGTAGAGACAGAGTTTCACCATGTTGGCCAGGCTGGTCTTGAACTCCTGACCTCAGGTGATCTGCCTGCCTTGGCCTCCCAAAGTGCTGGGATTATAGGCATGAGCCACTGCACCCGGCCTCTTACATGTATTGACATGTATTATGTCTAAAAGGTATAAAAGCAAGTTGTACCCTGAACAACTTGAGCACATGTTGACAGGACCTCCTGAGGCTGTGTCATGGGTGCGTCCTTAACCTTGGCAAAATAAAACCGTCTAAATTGGCTGACACCTGTCTTGGACACTTTGGAGTTCACACTGGGAAAGGGGTGGAGATTTCTAGGACTGAGGGATCCTCCCCTTTTTAGACCATATAGTGTAACTTCCAAACATTGACATGGCACTTATAAACTGTAATAGCACTGGTGGGAGTGTCTTTTAGCATTCTAATGCATTATATTTATCGTATTTTCAGCAGTGAGGACAATTAGAGTTTGCTTTCATTGCCAGCTTGATACTGGGTTTGGGGCTTTTTTTTCCCCCCACATCTTGTTTTATCAACAGGGTCTTTGTGACCTATATCTTGTGATGTCAGCCTGCTGATCTCCTATCTTATCCTGTGACTAAGAATACCTGCTCCCCTGGGAATGCAGCTCTGAAGGTCTCATCTTCATTTTACCCAGACTCTATTCAAGATGGAGTCACTCTGGTTCAAACATTTCTGACAGAATCAGGAAGTTGACTGGTATAGCAGGTGGCTACAGAACCAAGTGTGCAATCTGGGGTAATCTGCTCTATGGGGTGCAATTTCCACTTATGGTCAAGGTAAATACGGTTTTGATTATTCTGGCTCTTACAGACTACCAGGAAGCAACTCCCCAGGGTACCTCAGTGATATGTGAAGTCAAAGTGAGGTCATGTGTGAGGTTCAGTGGCAATAGTAAAGATGAGGCTGGACAGGTGGGTAGGAGCCAAATCATTCAGGCCTTGTCAGTCCTATTAAGGAGTGTGGACTGTGCAATAGGGAGCCATTGAAGGGTGTTAAGCATGTGCATCATATTTGCATTTTGAAAAGGTCACCTGAGCTTGAGTAGGTAGGAGGCACTGGAGGAGCATAATGGTGGATGCAAGGAAATCCATTAGGCCAAAGAAGGAATAGTGTAGAGAGATAATGGTGACTTGGACCAGGGAAGAGGAGGGGCACCCATTCATGCGCTATTTAGAAGACAGAATTTATTTTATTCAACCAAGGCTTGTGCAGTATGAACTGTGTCTCCGAACAGTAATTATTTTGTTCGGATGGAGTCTCACTCTGTCATGCAGGCTGGAGTACAGTGGCTTGATCTTGACTCACTGCAACCTCCACCTCCCAGGTTCAAGCGATTCTCCTGCCTCAGCCTCCTGAGTAGCTGGGACTACAGGCACGTATCATCACACCTGGCTAATGTTTATGTTATGAACAGTAATTCATTTAAACCTCATCACTATTCTAAGAAGTGTAGGTGCTATTCCTGTGTTTTTGAAGATGGAGTCTTACTCTGTCGCCCAGGCTGGAGTGCAGTGGCATGATCTAGGCTCATTGCAACCTCTGTCTCCTGGGTTCAAGCAATTCTCCTGCCTCAGCCTCCCGAGTAGCTGGCACGACAGGTGCACGGCATCACACCAGGCTAATTGTCTGTATTTTAGTAGAGACGGGGTTCACCATGTTGCCCAGGCTTGTCTTGAACTCTTGAGCTCAGGCAATCTGCCAGCCTCAGTCTCCCAAAGCACTAGGATTACAGACGTGAGCCACCGCTTCCAGACTACTATTTCTATTCCCACTTTACAGATAAGAAAACTGAAACACAATGTAATCACACTGTATACAAAATTTGTGTGTTGTGGCCGGGTGCGGTGCTCATGCCTGTAATCCCAGCACTTTGGGCAGCCAAGGCGGGCAGATCACGGGGTCAGGAGATTGAGACCATCCTGGCTAACACGGTGAAACCCCGTCTCTACTAAAAGTACAAAAAATTAGCTGGACGTGGTGGCAGGTGCCTGTAGTCCCAGCTACTCGGGAGGCTGAGGCAGGAGAATGGTGTGAACCCGGGAGGTGGAGCTTGCAGTGAGCCAAGATCGTGCCACTGCACTCCAGCCTGGGTGACAGAGCGCTCTGTCTCAAAAAAAAAAAAAAAAAAATTGTATGTTGTGTATTGGTATTTTACCTTGAGCACTGTCTTAATCTGTTTTCAGTTGCTTATAACAATCTTTTTGCTATTGCTTATAACAGAATACCTGAAACTGAATATAATAAATAAAATTTATTTCTTACAGTTCTGGATGCTGGGAAGTCCAAAGTTGAGAGGGCACAACTGGTGAGAGCCCTCTTGCTGATGAGAACTCTCTACAGAGTCCTGAGGTGATGCAGGCTATCATATGGCCAGAAGGCTGAGTGTCTAGCTCACGTCTCTCTGCCTCTTCTTTTGTTTTTCAAGACAGAGTCTCACTCTGTCCCTCCAGGCTGGAGTGCAATGGTGTGATCTTGGCTCACTGCAACCTCTGCCTCCTGGATTCAAGTGATTCTCATGCCTCAGCCTCCTGAGTAGCTGGGATTACAGGCGCCTGCCACCATGCCTGGGTTTTGCCATGTTGGCCAGGCTGGTCTCAAATTCCTGATCTCAGGTGATCCACTCGCCTCAGCCTCCCAAAATATTGGAATTACAGGTGTGAGCCACTGTGCCCGGCTGACTCTTCTTAACCAATCCCACTCATGTGATAATCCACTAATTCATTAAGTCGTTAATCCATTAATTTTTAAATGGATTAATCCATCCATAGGGCAGAACCTATCATCTCTTAACGGCCCCACATTTCAACACTTCCACATCAAGTAATGTAAACCAAAAATAAAAATCTAAGCCTCCCAACCGTCTGAATGGACCTCTCCTCTCAGCGAAGGGCATTCCAAAGTTAACCTGAACGACTCGTTCAGACCTTGATGGGAAGTGACAGTCAGATATGCCTCATTATTCCCTTCTCCCTTTTGGAATTCAGGCACAACTCACCAGTAAAAACAGATCTTAAGACTGATAAAGCAGACTCTTTGTAGAAACAGGATACCAAATTCCAGCCTGACTCTAGTATAGCATCATATGACAGATAGCAGGCCCTGAAAGAAATCAAAGTATTTTGCTCCAAATTATGTTTCTTTGCCATATATTGAAATAGTCCTGTCATGAGGGAAATCTACATTCTAAAGAGAATCCCCTTCCTTTTCCAGGTCTTTTTCCTGATCCAGGAGAAAAACAGTCTGACAGGCAAAACTTACAATCTATGTTCTCTGAAGACTGCTACCTGGAGGCTTCATCTGCATAATAAAAACTTTGGTCTCCACCAGGCGCAGTGGCTCAAGCCTGTAATCCCAGCACTTTGGGAAGCCAAGACGGGTGGATTACAAGGTCAGGAGATCGAGACCATCCTGGCTAACATGGAGAAACTCCATCTTTACTGAAAATACAAAATTAGCTGGGTGTGGTGGTAGGCGCCTGTAATCCCAGCTACTTGGGAGGCTGAGGCAGAAGAACTACCTGAACCTGGGAGGCGGAGGTTGCAGCGAGCTGAGATCATGCCATTGAACTCCAGCCTGGGCAACAAGAGCAAAACTCCATC
>NW_022309461.1:0-2723 GCF_002776525.5 Piliocolobus tephrosceles
AATCCAACAGTGCCCATTTCAAGGTATTCCCAACATCGCCTGGAAAAAAGGAGCCTGGATACGCTTCCCTGTGGATGCAGGTCAGTCATCATAATGCACAGAAACAGCATTGACCTCAGCCTGGAGCCATTGTCCTGAAAGGGGATTCTTCCCAGCTCAGGCCTGAGACCGATCCCTGAGAAGCAGCCGCTCCATCCCTGAACTCTCCCTGCTTGTGTCTCCTCACTTCCTAGAGATCACGGCATTCAGGCTCAGAATGGCACAGGCCTATCCCACTGGAAGCTGCCGAGGTGTCTCCTGCCAAACAGGACGCCCGGCACAGCAGCAGCATCAAGGGACCAGCAGGGAAGAGGCTGCAGTGATTTGGGGGAACAGCCTGAAAATCACCTGGAGCCTGGTGGCAGGTGGTCCCACCTCCTCCCAATATTAGGTCCCAGAGGAAATGACAATATGAGCAGTTCATGTCACCATTATTAGCAGAGTCTTTTTATTCTTTCCTTAATTTTTTGCCATTAAATTGAGCTCTATAGGTCCATTTTCTTTTCTTTTAATTTTTTTTTTTAGACAGAGTCTTGCTCTGTTGCCCAGACTGGAGTGCAGTGACACGATCTCGGCTCACTACAAGCTACACCTCCCGAGTTCATGCCATTCTCCTGCCTCAGCTTCCTGAGTAGCTGGGACTACAGGCGCCCGCCACCATGCCTGGCTAATTTTTTGTATTTTTAGTAGAGACAGGGTTTCACCGTGTTAGCCAGGATGGTCTCGATCTCATGACCCCGTGATCCACCCACCTCGGCCTCCCAAAGTGCTGGGGTTACAGGCGTGAGCCACCCCACCAGGCTTATAGGCCCATTTTCTGCTTTTAATTCCACCATTACATGAAATTCCAGATCTGCTTCTGTAAAAATACTCTCATTTTCATTATTTTATTATTCATTACATTCATTCTATTATTTTATTCACTTTGTTTTTTTAAGAAGAACGTCAGCGCGAGAGGGGCTATCCCTGCTGCCCTGTGGCTGCAGAAGGAGAGAGAAGGAGCCTCTCCAAAAAAGGGTTTCATGAAAGCCCTGAGGCGAGATACTCACTTCAGAGGGATCAGGACAAGGACACTCACTTTGTTCTGTGCGGTGTGGAGATGTGGGTGAGCGCTCCTCAGTGGCACCAACTGGTTCCCACTTGTCCTCAGCTGCCAGTGCCCTGGGACATGTCATTTGGACAAGACACTTTTTCATGTCCTGCCATCCATTCCACGGAGGCAGGAGAAAAGGGTCTGGAGGCAGGAACATAAGGCCGATTCACCCTGACTTTGGAGAATTAATCAAATGGAAACTCTTGGACAATGACAGGAACTATCCTCTCCATTTACACAGGGCATACACCGAGTACATGACTTTGTAATTTGACTTCATCCTCTTCATTTACATAGAGTGCACCCCAAGTAAACAATGGAAACCTCTAGAGGGGATTCAAACCCCAGAAACTTCAGTAACGGGCTCCCTGTGCTCAGGCGCTCCCACCCTGTGGAGTGTGCTTTCATTTTCTGTCAATCTCTGCTTTGCTTCTTCATTCTTTCCTTGCTCCATTTCTGCGTTGTGTCCAAGTCTTGGTTCAAGACACCAAGAACCTGGACACCTTCGACCAGTAACATTATCTTAGTATCTTCTTTTAAAACTGAATTTTGTTTTTCACCTGTTCATGTAGCTTTTAGAAAATTACAGTGAAATACAACTTGGAACTTACCACAGCTTAATACGAGGGTCACTATGAGCTATACAACAGGTTTGATGTTTAAAAGTTTGCAACATTTTTTATTGCTCTTTCATTTACACACTACAGTAAATATTTTATTTTTTATGTTTAATTCTGAAATATATGACACATAAGAGTCTATAAAATTCGGGTGGGCACGGTGGCTCAAACCTGTAATCCCAGCACTTTTGGAGACTGAACCGGGTGGATCCTTTGAGGTCAGGTGTTCAAGACCAGCCTGGCCAACATAGTGAAACCCGTCTCTACTAAAAAAATACAAAAAGTGAGCTGAGCATCATGGCAGGCACCTGTGATCGCAGCTACTCGAGAGGCTGAGGTGGGAGAGTTGTTTGAACCCAGGAGACAGAAGTTGCAGTGAACCGAGATCGTGCTGTTGCACTCTAGCCTGGGCTACATGAGCAAAACTCTATCTCAAAAACAAACACACAAAGAAAAACTGAATGCATAATCCGATAGATTAATAATTGCGCTGATGTCATCATCCATTAGCATCGAGTGTCTTGAAAGACTACAATATGCCCCTCCTTGATCACCTGGACATAGGACTAATGTGTTAATGTTTGTCTTGCTTTTCATAAGGTTTATCATTTCTGTGTGTATTATTAAGCAACGTCATATGTTATGGTTTGTGAAATGTATATGGAATAGCGGTGTATTTTTCAGCAATTTCCTTTGTTCACTGTAATTTTTCATTGTTGATGCTTCTAAGTGCCGTTCATTTTCACTGCTGTATCATATTCCACAATGTGACTAGGGCAGCTTTTTTCCTTGATAGCGGTGTGTTTGGATGGCTTTCAGGTGTTTTCTATTTCTACAATCACTGCCTAAATATTCTTGCCCCGTATATGTCTCTTGGAGAAGACCGTGCAAGGGCATTTCTGGGGCAGACATGCCTGAGAAGGCAAGTGTGAGGCCACAGAGGGGCGTGTCTAGCTTTTTATGAAATACAG